>NW_027468122.1:0-40000 GCF_965363235.1 Mytilus galloprovincialis
TCAGTAATTTTTGGCGTATTTGGATCGAAGCGATTTGATGAAATTTTATAGGAGTTATCTACCTTTACGGAATAAATTTGTCGGTATGTTTTTTAAACTCCTAAACCGTTAACCGTATAACCCTGGAATGTTTTTATTTGAGTCCCCTGGGTCCTAACTTAGAAAATTAGGTCAAGGTCAAAGGTCAAGGTCATATTTAAGATTTTTATAAGTTTTTCATTTCCCTATAATTCTTGAACGGTTATAGATACAAAAAAATTAAGCAATGAAAAATGCTTGGTACTTTAAGGGGCAACTTTTTTACATTATGACTATATTGATTTTACCATCATATAAGGGACATAACTCCCATCGATGGTTTTTAAAAAGCCATTTTTAGGCAAAACTCTTAAACAAAAGGTCCTTGACCCAAAGGGTCTTTTGCAATGACCTTGTGGAGCAATGACCTTGACGAAGGTCACAAGGTCAAAGGTCAAGGTCATCAAATTATGTGGTTTTGGCACTATTTAAACAGTTTTATGAGTGTTTGAATTTCAACCAACCAACCAACCAACCAACCAACCAATCAATCAATCAATCAATCAATCAATCAATCAATCAATCAATCAATCAATCAATGTTTCCGTTTCATGTGTTTGATACGGGATTCAAGGTTTCTTTTTTTCCGCTTGTTTTAATTGAGCCTATCAAACGTGTTTAACCAACATGTTTAACCAACATGTTTAACCAACGTGTTTAACCAACGTGTTTAACCAACCAACCAACCAACCAACCAACCAACCAATCAATCAATCAATCAATGTTTCCGTTTCATGTGTTTGATACGGGATTCAAGGTTTCTTTTTTTCCGCTTGTTTTAATTGAGCCTATCAAACGTGTTTAACCAACATGTTTAACCAACATGTTTAACCAACGTGTTTAACCAACGTGTTTAACCAACCAACCAACCAACCAACCAACCAACCAACCAATCAATCAATCAATGCATGTTTCCGTTTCATGTGTTAAATACGGGATCCAAGATGTTTTTTTTCGCTCGTTTAAATTGAGCCTATCTAACGTGTTTAACCAACGTGTTTAACCAACATGTTTAACCAACGTGTTTAACCAACCAACCAACCAACCAACCAACCAATCAACCAATCAATGCATGTTTCCGTTTCATTTGTTAAATACGGGATCCAAGATGGTTTTTTTTTCGCTTGTTTAAATTGAGCCTATCTAACGTGTTTAACCAGCCAACGTGTTTAACCAACGTGTTTAACCAACATGTTTAACCAACCAACCAACCAACCAATGAACCAACCAACCAATCAACCAATCAATGCATGTTTCCGTTTCATGTGTTAAATGCGGGATCCAAGATGGTTTTTTTTTCGGTTGTTAAAATTGAGCCTATCAAACGTGTTTAAACTACGTGTTTAACCAGCATGTTTAACCAACGTGTTTAATCAACCAACCAACCAACCAACCAACCAATAAATCAATGCATGTTTCCGTTTCATGTGTTAAATACGGGATCCAAGATGGTTTTTTTTTCGCTTGTTTAAATTGAGCCTATCAAACGTGTTTAACCAGCCAACGTGTTTAACCAACGTGTTTAACCAACCAACCAATCAACCAATCAATGCATGTTTCCGTTTCATTTGTTAAATACGGGATCCAAGATGTTTTTTTCGCTTGTTTAAATTGAGCCTTTCCAACGTGTTTAACCAACGTGTTCAACCAACATGTTTAACTAACGTGTTTAACCAACCAATCAATCACTTAATGTATGTTTGCGTGTCATGCGTTTAATACGGGATGCAAGGTCTCTTGAGGTTTTTTTCCCTTGTTCTAAGTGACCCTATCAAACGTGTTTAATCAACCAACCAACAAACCAACCAACCAACCAACCAATCAATCAACCAACTAATCAATCAATCAATATGTATGACTGTTTATTTATGACAGTATATTGAAGGAACAAACTCTCAATTATTCAAGAACATTTTTATTTTATTATTGTTCTTACGTCTCTTCTGAAAAAAAATCCACATATTCTCTGAAACTACAAGTCCAATCGACCTGAAAATTTGCAGTCAGCAGGGTATACATGTATTGAAGGTTCATAAAAAAACTGTTTGCAGATATCTCTCAAGACTTTTCCTAGAAAAAAGAAATGGCAATGCCGTAAAAATCGCTTGCTAGGTCCGTAAATCTCAGTAAAAACCTACAATAAAATGTCCGCTCCGAGATTGAAATACTAATCTGTGTTACAAACAGGTGCTGAAAAATGTACATTATCACAAAATAATCCTTAAATGTGTTTTAAAGTTACACCGGATCGATTAAATCCAAAACATGCACTGCTGGTGAACTGTGATCAAAATGTCAATTTCCTACAATGACAAAAGAAATTACATTGTGTACATTCCATCTCTATAGATGTTGTCTGTTCAAAGTCCCGACCTAAAAAGAAATAAAAAGACTAAGTTTTTCTTAATATAAACCCGCGTCACGTGATGTCTCCTCAATCTTGCGCGCGCGCTGTATCTAAAATAAAAGAAAAACTTTCCAAACTAAACATGAAACTTCTCCGGTAACATAATAATATAGACCCCATACCAAAGCAAACAAGCAAACAAATAAACAAATACCCCCCCCCCCTTTTTTCCAAATCAATCAATAAAAAAAATCAATTATCCATTCATCATAGGGGAAAGACTGCCTAACAATTGTTTTTGAAACAATTGCTTTATATTTATTAAGTCTTTCCACTTTTCTGTGGAAAGACTTATTGTTTTTGTTCTGATTATTATTATTATTATTATTATTATTATTTTTTTTTTTTTTTCTTCCGCCAAATTTTGTTCTTGCGCAAAATGTTTGTTTCGCAATATGTCGCTTAGATATTTCCCATATGGTATCGTATAGTTTATGCGCTTTTAAATTTCACCCTGCTAAGGCGAACCATTTTCTATGTAAGAGTTATCTCCCTTTTCACTGTTTATCCTCTGTGTGCATCTCCTTCGTAACAAAATAAGAAAGCGACAAAATTCTTTTTACAAACTGTTCGTTACATCTTCAGTAATTTTTGGCGTATTTGGATCGAAGCGATTTGATGAAATTTTATAGGAGTTATCTACCTTTACGGAATAAATTTGTCGGTATGTTTTTTAAACTCCTAAACCGTTAACCGTATAACCCTGGAATGTTTTTATTTGAGTCCCCTGGGTCCTAACTTAGAAAATTAGGTCAAGGTCAAAGGTCAAGGTCATATTTAAGATTTTTATAAGTTTTTCATTTCCCTATAATTCTTGAACGGTTATAGATACAAAAAAATTAAGCAATGAAAAATGCTTGGTACTTTAAGGGGCAACTTTTTTACATTATGACTATATTGATTTTACCATCATATAAGGGACATAACTCCCATCGATGGTTTTTAAAAAGCCATTTTTAGGCAAAACTCTTAAACAAAAGGTCCTTGACCCAAAGGGTCTTTTGCAATGACCTTGTGGAGCAATGACCTTGACGAAGGTCACAAGGTCAAAGGTCAAGGTCATCAAATTATGTGGTTTTGGCACTATTTAAACAGTTTTATGAGTGTTTGAATTTCAACCAACCAACCAACCAACCAACCAACCAATCAATCAATCAATCAATCAATCAATCAATCAATCAATCAATCAATCAATCAATGTTTCCGTTTCATGTGTTTGATACGGGATTCAAGGTTTCTTTTTTTCCGCTTGTTTTAATTGAGCCTATCAAACGTGTTTAACCAACATGTTTAACCAACATGTTTAACCAACGTGTTTAACCAACGTGTTTAACCAACCAACCAACCAACCAACCAACCAACCAATCAATCAATCAATCAATGTTTCCGTTTCATGTGTTTGATACGGGATTCAAGGTTTCTTTTTTTCCGCTTGTTTTAATTGAGCCTATCAAACGTGTTTAACCAACATGTTTAACCAACATGTTTAACCAACGTGTTTAACCAACGTGTTTAACCAACCAACCAACCAACCAACCAACCAACCAACCAATCAATCAATCAATGCATGTTTCCGTTTCATGTGTTAAATACGGGATCCAAGATGTTTTTTTTCGCTCGTTTAAATTGAGCCTATCTAACGTGTTTAACCAACGTGTTTAACCAACATGTTTAACCAACGTGTTTAACCAACCAACCAACCAACCAACCAACCAATCAACCAATCAATGCATGTTTCCGTTTCATTTGTTAAATACGGGATCCAAGATGGTTTTTTTTTCGCTTGTTTAAATTGAGCCTATCTAACGTGTTTAACCAGCCAACGTGTTTAACCAACGTGTTTAACCAACATGTTTAACCAACCAACCAACCAACCAATGAACCAACCAACCAATCAACCAATCAATGCATGTTTCCGTTTCATGTGTTAAATGCGGGATCCAAGATGGTTTTTTTTTCGGTTGTTAAAATTGAGCCTATCAAACGTGTTTAAACTACGTGTTTAACCAGCATGTTTAACCAACGTGTTTAATCAACCAACCAACCAACCAACCAACCAATAAATCAATGCATGTTTCCGTTTCATGTGTTAAATACGGGATCCAAGATGGTTTTTTTTTCGCTTGTTTAAATTGAGCCTATCAAACGTGTTTAACCAGCCAACGTGTTTAACCAACGTGTTTAACCAACCAACCAATCAACCAATCAATGCATGTTTCCGTTTCATTTGTTAAATACGGGATCCAAGATGTTTTTTTCGCTTGTTTAAATTGAGCCTTTCCAACGTGTTTAACCAACGTGTTCAACCAACATGTTTAACTAACGTGTTTAACCAACCAATCAATCACTTAATGTATGTTTGCGTGTCATGCGTTTAATACGGGATGCAAGGTCTCTTGAGGTTTTTTTCCCTTGTTCTAAGTGACCCTATCAAACGTGTTTAATCAACCAACCAACAAACCAACCAACCAACCAACCAATCAATCAACCAACTAATCAATCAATCAATATGTATGACTGTTTATTTATGACAGTATATTGAAGGAACAAACTCTCAATTATTCAAGAACATTTTTATTTTATTATTGTTCTTACGTCTCTTCTGAAAAAAAATCCACATATTCTCTGAAACTACAAGTCCAATCGACCTGAAAATTTGCAGTCAGCAGGGTATACATGTATTGAAGGTTCATAAAAAAACTGTTTGCAGATATCTCTCAAGACTTTTCCTAGAAAAAAGAAATGGCAATGCCGTAAAAATCGCTTGCTAGGTCCGTAAATCTCAGTAAAAACCTACAATAAAATGTCCGCTCCGAGATTGAAATACTAATCTGTGTTACAAACAGGTGCTGAAAAATGTACATTATCACAAAATAATCCTTAAATGTGTTTTAAAGTTACACCGGATCGATTAAATCCAAAACATGCACTGCTGGTGAACTGTGATCAAAATGTCAATTTCCTACAATGACAAAAGAAATTACATTGTGTACATTCCATCTCTATAGATGTTGTCTGTTCAAAGTCCCGACCTAAAAAGAAATAAAAAGACTAAGTTTTTCTTAATATAAACCCGCGTCACGTGATGTCTCCTCAATCTTGCGCGCGCGCTGTATCTAAAATAAAAGAAAAACTTTCCAAACTAAACATGAAACTTCTCCGGTAACATAATAATATAGACCCCATACCAAAGCAAACAAGCAAACAAATAAACAAATACCCCCCCCCCCTTTTTTCCAAATCAATCAATAAAAAAAATCAATTATCCATTCATCATAGGGGAAAGACTGCCTAACAATTGTTTTTGAAACAATTGCTTTATATTTATTAAGTCTTTCCACTTTTCTGTGGAAAGACTTATTGTTTTTGTTCTGATTATTATTATTATTATTATTATTATTATTTTTTTTTTTTTTTCTTCCGCCAAATTTTGTTCTTGCGCAAAATGTTTGTTTCGCAATATGTCGCTTAGATATTTCCCATATGGTATCGTATAGTTTATGCGCTTTTAAATTTCACCCTGCTAAGGCGAACCATTTTCTATGTAAGAGTTATCTCCCTTTTCACTGTTTATCCTCTGTGTGCATCTCCTTCGTAACAAAATAAGAAAGCGACAAAATTCTTTTTACAAACTGTTCGTTACATCTTCAGTAATTTTTGGCGTATTTGGATCGAAGCGATTTGATGAAATTTTATAGGAGTTATCTACCTTTACGGAATAAATTTGTCGGTATGTTTTTTAAACTCCTAAACCGTTAACCGTATAACCCTGGAATGTTTTTATTTGAGTCCCCTGGGTCCTAACTTAGAAAATTAGGTCAAGGTCAAAGGTCAAGGTCATATTTAAGATTTTTATAAGTTTTTCATTTCCCTATAATTCTTGAACGGTTATAGATACAAAAAAATTAAGCAATGAAAAATGCTTGGTACTTTAAGGGGCAACTTTTTTACATTATGACTATATTGATTTTACCATCATATAAGGGACATAACTCCCATCGATGGTTTTTAAAAAGCCATTTTTAGGCAAAACTCTTAAACAAAAGGTCCTTGACCCAAAGGGTCTTTTGCAATGACCTTGTGGAGCAATGACCTTGACGAAGGTCACAAGGTCAAAGGTCAAGGTCATCAAATTATGTGGTTTTGGCACTATTTAAACAGTTTTATGAGTGTTTGAATTTCAACCAACCAACCAACCAACCAACCAACCAATCAATCAATCAATCAATCAATCAATCAATCAATCAATCAATCAATCAATCAATGTTTCCGTTTCATGTGTTTGATACGGGATTCAAGGTTTCTTTTTTTCCGCTTGTTTTAATTGAGCCTATCAAACGTGTTTAACCAACATGTTTAACCAACATGTTTAACCAACGTGTTTAACCAACGTGTTTAACCAACCAACCAACCAACCAACCAACCAACCAATCAATCAATCAATCAATGTTTCCGTTTCATGTGTTTGATACGGGATTCAAGGTTTCTTTTTTTCCGCTTGTTTTAATTGAGCCTATCAAACGTGTTTAACCAACATGTTTAACCAACATGTTTAACCAACGTGTTTAACCAACGTGTTTAACCAACCAACCAACCAACCAACCAACCAACCAACCAATCAATCAATCAATGCATGTTTCCGTTTCATGTGTTAAATACGGGATCCAAGATGTTTTTTTTCGCTCGTTTAAATTGAGCCTATCTAACGTGTTTAACCAACGTGTTTAACCAACATGTTTAACCAACGTGTTTAACCAACCAACCAACCAACCAACCAACCAATCAACCAATCAATGCATGTTTCCGTTTCATTTGTTAAATACGGGATCCAAGATGGTTTTTTTTTCGCTTGTTTAAATTGAGCCTATCTAACGTGTTTAACCAGCCAACGTGTTTAACCAACGTGTTTAACCAACATGTTTAACCAACCAACCAACCAACCAATGAACCAACCAACCAATCAACCAATCAATGCATGTTTCCGTTTCATGTGTTAAATGCGGGATCCAAGATGGTTTTTTTTTCGGTTGTTAAAATTGAGCCTATCAAACGTGTTTAAACTACGTGTTTAACCAGCATGTTTAACCAACGTGTTTAATCAACCAACCAACCAACCAACCAACCAATAAATCAATGCATGTTTCCGTTTCATGTGTTAAATACGGGATCCAAGATGGTTTTTTTTTCGCTTGTTTAAATTGAGCCTATCAAACGTGTTTAACCAGCCAACGTGTTTAACCAACGTGTTTAACCAACCAACCAATCAACCAATCAATGCATGTTTCCGTTTCATTTGTTAAATACGGGATCCAAGATGTTTTTTTCGCTTGTTTAAATTGAGCCTTTCCAACGTGTTTAACCAACGTGTTCAACCAACATGTTTAACTAACGTGTTTAACCAACCAATCAATCACTTAATGTATGTTTGCGTGTCATGCGTTTAATACGGGATGCAAGGTCTCTTGAGGTTTTTTTCCCTTGTTCTAAGTGACCCTATCAAACGTGTTTAATCAACCAACCAACAAACCAACCAACCAACCAACCAATCAATCAACCAACTAATCAATCAATCAATATGTATGACTGTTTATTTATGACAGTATATTGAAGGAACAAACTCTCAATTATTCAAGAACATTTTTATTTTATTATTGTTCTTACGTCTCTTCTGAAAAAAAATCCACATATTCTCTGAAACTACAAGTCCAATCGACCTGAAAATTTGCAGTCAGCAGGGTATACATGTATTGAAGGTTCATAAAAAAACTGTTTGCAGATATCTCTCAAGACTTTTCCTAGAAAAAAGAAATGGCAATGCCGTAAAAATCGCTTGCTAGGTCCGTAAATCTCAGTAAAAACCTACAATAAAATGTCCGCTCCGAGATTGAAATACTAATCTGTGTTACAAACAGGTGCTGAAAAATGTACATTATCACAAAATAATCCTTAAATGTGTTTTAAAGTTACACCGGATCGATTAAATCCAAAACATGCACTGCTGGTGAACTGTGATCAAAATGTCAATTTCCTACAATGACAAAAGAAATTACATTGTGTACATTCCATCTCTATAGATGTTGTCTGTTCAAAGTCCCGACCTAAAAAGAAATAAAAAGACTAAGTTTTTCTTAATATAAACCCGCGTCACGTGATGTCTCCTCAATCTTGCGCGCGCGCTGTATCTAAAATAAAAGAAAAACTTTCCAAACTAAACATGAAACTTCTCCGGTAACATAATAATATAGACCCCATACCAAAGCAAACAAGCAAACAAATAAACAAATACCCCCCCCCCCTTTTTTCCAAATCAATCAATAAAAAAAATCAATTATCCATTCATCATAGGGGAAAGACTGCCTAACAATTGTTTTTGAAACAATTGCTTTATATTTATTAAGTCTTTCCACTTTTCTGTGGAAAGACTTATTGTTTTTGTTCTGATTATTATTATTATTATTATTATTATTATTTTTTTTTTTTTTTCTTCCGCCAAATTTTGTTCTTGCGCAAAATGTTTGTTTCGCAATATGTCGCTTAGATATTTCCCATATGGTATCGTATAGTTTATGCGCTTTTAAATTTCACCCTGCTAAGGCGAACCATTTTCTATGTAAGAGTTATCTCCCTTTTCACTGTTTATCCTCTGTGTGCATCTCCTTCGTAACAAAATAAGAAAGCGACAAAATTCTTTTTACAAACTGTTCGTTACATCTTCAGTAATTTTTGGCGTATTTGGATCGAAGCGATTTGATGAAATTTTATAGGAGTTATCTACCTTTACGGAATAAATTTGTCGGTATGTTTTTTAAACTCCTAAACCGTTAACCGTATAACCCTGGAATGTTTTTATTTGAGTCCCCTGGGTCCTAACTTAGAAAATTAGGTCAAGGTCAAAGGTCAAGGTCATATTTAAGATTTTTATAAGTTTTTCATTTCCCTATAATTCTTGAACGGTTATAGATACAAAAAAATTAAGCAATGAAAAATGCTTGGTACTTTAAGGGGCAACTTTTTTACATTATGACTATATTGATTTTACCATCATATAAGGGACATAACTCCCATCGATGGTTTTTAAAAAGCCATTTTTAGGCAAAACTCTTAAACAAAAGGTCCTTGACCCAAAGGGTCTTTTGCAATGACCTTGTGGAGCAATGACCTTGACGAAGGTCACAAGGTCAAAGGTCAAGGTCATCAAATTATGTGGTTTTGGCACTATTTAAACAGTTTTATGAGTGTTTGAATTTCAACCAACCAACCAACCAACCAACCAACCAATCAATCAATCAATCAATCAATCAATCAATCAATCAATCAATCAATCAATCAATGTTTCCGTTTCATGTGTTTGATACGGGATTCAAGGTTTCTTTTTTTCCGCTTGTTTTAATTGAGCCTATCAAACGTGTTTAACCAACATGTTTAACCAACATGTTTAACCAACGTGTTTAACCAACGTGTTTAACCAACCAACCAACCAACCAACCAACCAACCAATCAATCAATCAATCAATGTTTCCGTTTCATGTGTTTGATACGGGATTCAAGGTTTCTTTTTTTCCGCTTGTTTTAATTGAGCCTATCAAACGTGTTTAACCAACATGTTTAACCAACATGTTTAACCAACGTGTTTAACCAACGTGTTTAACCAACCAACCAACCAACCAACCAACCAACCAACCAATCAATCAATCAATGCATGTTTCCGTTTCATGTGTTAAATACGGGATCCAAGATGTTTTTTTTCGCTCGTTTAAATTGAGCCTATCTAACGTGTTTAACCAACGTGTTTAACCAACATGTTTAACCAACGTGTTTAACCAACCAACCAACCAACCAACCAACCAATCAACCAATCAATGCATGTTTCCGTTTCATTTGTTAAATACGGGATCCAAGATGGTTTTTTTTTCGCTTGTTTAAATTGAGCCTATCTAACGTGTTTAACCAGCCAACGTGTTTAACCAACGTGTAGCCTATCTAACGTGTTTAACCAACGTGTTTAACCAACATGTTTAACCAACGTGTTTAACCAACCAACCAACCAACCAACCAACCAATCAACCAATCAATGCATGTTTCCGTTTCATTTGTTAAATACGGGATCCAAGATGGTTTTTTTTTCGCTTGTTTAAATTGAGCCTATCTAACGTGTTTAACCAGCCAACGTGTTTAACCAACGTGTTTAACCAACATGTTTAACCAACCAACCAACCAACCAATGAACCAACCAACCAATCAACCAATCAATGCATGTTTCCGTTTCATGTGTTAAATGCGGGATCCAAGATGGTTTTTTTTTCGGTTGTTAAAATTGAGCCTATCAAACGTGTTTAAACTACGTGTTTAACCAGCATGTTTAACCAACGTGTTTAATCAACCAACCAACCAACCAACCAACCAATAAATCAATGCATGTTTCCGTTTCATGTGTTAAATACGGGATCCAAGATGGTTTTTTTTTCGCTTGTTTAAATTGAGCCTATCAAACGTGTTTAACCAGCCAACGTGTTTAACCAACGTGTTTAACCAACCAACCAATCAACCAATCAATGCATGTTTCCGTTTCATTTGTTAAATACGGGATCCAAGATGTTTTTTTCGCTTGTTTAAATTGAGCCTTTCCAACGTGTTTAACCAACGTGTTCAACCAACATGTTTAACTAACGTGTTTAACCAACCAATCAATCACTTAATGTATGTTTGCGTGTCATGCGTTTAATACGGGATGCAAGGTCTCTTGAGGTTTTTTTCCCTTGTTCTAAGTGACCCTATCAAACGTGTTTAATCAACCAACCAACAAACCAACCAACCAACCAACCAATCAATCAACCAACTAATCAATCAATCAATATGTATGACTGTTTATTTATGACAGTATATTGAAGGAACAAACTCTCAATTATTCAAGAACATTTTTATTTTATTATTGTTCTTACGTCTCTTCTGAAAAAAAATCCACATATTCTCTGAAACTACAAGTCCAATCGACCTGAAAATTTGCAGTCAGCAGGGTATACATGTATTGAAGGTTCATAAAAAAACTGTTTGCAGATATCTCTCAAGACTTTTCCTAGAAAAAAGAAATGGCAATGCCGTAAAAATCGCTTGCTAGGTCCGTAAATCTCAGTAAAAACCTACAATAAAATGTCCGCTCCGAGATTGAAATACTAATCTGTGTTACAAACAGGTGCTGAAAAATGTACATTATCACAAAATAATCCTTAAATGTGTTTTAAAGTTACACCGGATCGATTAAATCCAAAACATGCACTGCTGGTGAACTGTGATCAAAATGTCAATTTCCTACAATGACAAAAGAAATTACATTGTGTACATTCCATCTCTATAGATGTTGTCTGTTCAAAGTCCCGACCTAAAAAGAAATAAAAAGACTAAGTTTTTCTTAATATAAACCCGCGTCACGTGATGTCTCCTCAATCTTGCGCGCGCGCTGTATCTAAAATAAAAGAAAAACTTTCCAAACTAAACATGAAACTTCTCCGGTAACATAATAATATAGACCCCATACCAAAGCAAACAAGCAAACAAATAAACAAATACCCCCCCCCCCTTTTTTCCAAATCAATCAATAAAAAAAATCAATTATCCATTCATCATAGGGGAAAGACTGCCTAACAATTGTTTTTGAAACAATTGCTTTATATTTATTAAGTCTTTCCACTTTTCTGTGGAAAGACTTATTGTTTTTGTTCTGATTATTATTATTATTATTATTATTATTATTTTTTTTTTTTTTTCTTCCGCCAAATTTTGTTCTTGCGCAAAATGTTTGTTTCGCAATATGTCGCTTAGATATTTCCCATATGGTATCGTATAGTTTATGCGCTTTTAAATTTCACCCTGCTAAGGCGAACCATTTTCTATGTAAGAGTTATCTCCCTTTTCACTGTTTATCCTCTGTGTGCATCTCCTTCGTAACAAAATAAGAAAGCGACAAAATTCTTTTTACAAACTGTTCGTTACATCTTCAGTAATTTTTGGCGTATTTGGATCGAAGCGATTTGATGAAATTTTATAGGAGTTATCTACCTTTACGGAATAAATTTGTCGGTATGTTTTTTAAACTCCTAAACCGTTAACCGTATAACCCTGGAATGTTTTTATTTGAGTCCCCTGGGTCCTAACTTAGAAAATTAGGTCAAGGTCAAAGGTCAAGGTCATATTTAAGATTTTTATAAGTTTTTCATTTCCCTATAATTCTTGAACGGTTATAGATACAAAAAAATTAAGCAATGAAAAATGCTTGGTACTTTAAGGGGCAACTTTTTTACATTATGACTATATTGATTTTACCATCATATAAGGGACATAACTCCCATCGATGGTTTTTAAAAAGCCATTTTTAGGCAAAACTCTTAAACAAAAGGTCCTTGACCCAAAGGGTCTTTTGCAATGACCTTGTGGAGCAATGACCTTGACGAAGGTCACAAGGTCAAAGGTCAAGGTCATCAAATTATGTGGTTTTGGCACTATTTAAACAGTTTTATGAGTGTTTGAATTTCAACCAACCAACCAACCAACCAACCAACCAATCAATCAATCAATCAATCAATCAATCAATCAATCAATCAATCAATCAATCAATCAATGTTTCCGTTTCATGTGTTTGATACGGGATTCAAGGTTTCTTTTTTTCCGCTTGTTTTAATTGAGCCTATCAAACGTGTTTAACCAACATGTTTAACCAACATGTTTAACCAACGTGTTTAACCAACGTGTTTAACCAACCAACCAACCAACCAACCAACCAACCAACCAATCAATCAATCAATGCATGTTTCCGTTTCATGTGTTAAATACGGGATCCAAGATGTTTTTTTTTCGCTCGTTTAAATTGAGCCTATCTAACGTGTTTAACCAACGTGTTTAACCAACATGTTTAACCAACGTGTTTAACCAACCAACCAACCAACCAACCAACCAATCAACCAATCAATGCATGTTTCCGTTTCATTTGTTAAATACGGGATCCAAGATGGTTTTTTTTTCGCTTGTTTAAATTGAGCCTATCTAACGTGTTTAACCAGCCAACGTGTTTAACCAACGTGTTTAACCAACATGTTTAACCAACCAACCAACCAACCAATGAACCAACCAACCAATCAACCAATCAATGCATGTTTCCGTTTCATGTGTTAAATGCGGGATCCAAGATGGTTTTTTTTTCGGTTGTTAAAATTGAGCCTATCAAACGTGTTTAAACTACGTGTTTAACCAGCATGTTTAACCAACGTGTTTAATCAACCAACCAACCAACCAACCAACCAATAAATCAATGCATGTTTCCGTTTCATGTGTTAAATACGGGATCCAAGATGGTTTTTTTTTCGCTTGTTTAAATTGAGCCTATCAAACGTGTTTAACCAGCCAACGTGTTTAACCAACGTGTTTAACCAACCAACCAATCAATGCATGTTTCCGTTTCATTTGTTAAATACGGGATCCAAGATGTTTTTTTCGCTTGTTTAAATTGAGCCTTTCCAACGTGTTTAACCAACGTGTTCAACCAACATGTTTAACTAACGTGTTTAACCAACCAATCAATCACTTAATGTATGTTTGCGTGTCATGCGTTTAATACGGGATGCAAGGTCTCTTGAGGTTTTTTTCCCTTGTTCTAAGTGACCCTATCAAACGTGTTTAATCAACCAACCAACAAACCAACCAACCAACCAACCAATCAATCAACCAACTAATCAATCAATCAATATGTATGACTGTTTATTTATGACAGTATATTGAAGGAACAAACTCTCAATTATTCAAGAACATTTTTATTTTATTATTGTTCTTACGTCTCTTCTGAAAAAAAATCCACATATTCTCTGAAACTACAAGTCCAATCGACCTGAAAATTTGCAGTCAGCAGGGTATACATGTATTGAAGGTTCATAAAAAAACTGTTTGCAGATATCTCTCAAGACTTTTCCTAGAAAAAAGAAATGGCAATGCCGTAAAAATCGCTTGCTAGGTCCGTAAATCTCAGTAAAAACCTACAATAAAATGTCCGCTCCGAGATTGAAATACTAATCTGTGTTACAAACAGGTGCTGAAAAATGTACATTATCACAAAATAATCCTTAAATGTGTTTTAAAGTTACACCGGATCGATTAAATCCAAAACATGCACTGCTGGTGAACTGTGATCAAAATGTCAATTTCCTACAATGACAAAAGAAATTACATTGTGTACATTCCATCTCTATAGATGTTGTCTGTTCAAAGTCCCGACCTAAAAAGAAATAAAAAGACTAAGTTTTTCTTAATATAAACCCGCGTCACGTGATGTCTCCTCAATCTTGCGCGCGCGCTGTATCTAAAATAAAAGAAAAACTTTCCAAACTAAACATGAAACTTCTCCGGTAACATAATAATATAGACCCCATACCAAAGCAAACAAGCAAACAAATAAACAAATACCCCCCCCCCCTTTTTTCCAAATCAATCAATAAAAAAAATCAATTATCCATTCATCATAGGGGAAAGACTGCCTAACAATTGTTTTTGAAACAATTGCTTTATATTTATTAAGTCTTTCCACTTTTCTGTGGAAAGACTTATTGTTTTTGTTCTGATTATTATTATTATTATTATTATTATTATTTTTTTTTTTTTTTCTTCCGCCAAATTTTGTTCTTGCGCAAAATGTTTGTTTCGCAATATGTCGCTTAGATATTTCCCATATGGTATCGTATAGTTTATGCGCTTTTAAATTTCACCCTGCTAAGGCGAACCATTTTCTATGTAAGAGTTATCTCCCTTTTCACTGTTTATCCTCTGTGTGCATCTCCTTCGTAACAAAATAAGAAAGCGACAAAATTCTTTTTACAAACTGTTCGTTACATCTTCAGTAATTTTTGGCGTATTTGGATCGAAGCGATTTGATGAAATTTTATAGGAGTTATCTACCTTTACGGAATAAATTTGTCGGTATGTTTTTTAAACTCCTAAACCGTTAACCGTATAACCCTGGAATGTTTTTATTTGAGTCCCCTGGGTCCTAACTTAGAAAATTAGGTCAAGGTCAAAGGTCAAGGTCATATTTAAGATTTTTATAAGTTTTTCATTTCCCTATAATTCTTGAACGGTTATAGATACAAAAAAATTAAGCAATGAAAAATGCTTGGTACTTTAAGGGGCAACTTTTTTACATTATGACTATATTGATTTTACCATCATATAAGGGACATAACTCCCATCGATGGTTTTTAAAAAGCCATTTTTAGGCAAAACTCTTAAACAAAAGGTCCTTGACCCAAAGGGTCTTTTGCAATGACCTTGTGGAGCAATGACCTTGACGAAGGTCACAAGGTCAAAGGTCAAGGTCATCAAATTATGTGGTTTTGGCACTATTTAAACAGTTTTATGAGTGTTTGAATTTCAACCAACCAACCAACCAACCAACCAACCAATCAATCAATCAATCAATCAATCAATCAATCAATCAATCAATCAATCAATCAATCAATGTTTCCGTTTCATGTGTTTGATACGGGATTCAAGGTTTCTTTTTTTCCGCTTGTTTTAATTGAGCCTATCAAACGTGTTTAACCAACATGTTTAACCAACATGTTTAACCAACGTGTTTAACCAACGTGTTTAACCAACCAACCAACCAACCAACCAACCAACCAACCAATCAATCAATCAATGCATGTTTCCGTTTCATGTGTTAAATACGGGATCCAAGATGTTTTTTTTTCGCTCGTTTAAATTGAGCCTATCTAACGTGTTTAACCAACGTGTTTAACCAACCAACCAACCAACCAACCAACCAATCAACCAATCAATGCATGTTTCCGTTTCATTTGTTAAATACGGGATCCAAGATGGTTTTTTTTTCGCTTGTTTAAATTGAGCCTATCTAACGTGTTTAACCAGCCAACGTGTTTAACCAACGTGTTTAACCAACATGTTTAACCAACCAACCAACCAACCAATGAACCAACCAACCAATCAACCAATCAATGCATGTTTCCGTTTCATGTGTTAAATGCGGGATCCAAGATGGTTTTTTTTTCGGTTGTTAAAATTGAGCCTATCAAACGTGTTTAAACTACGTGTTTAACCAGCATGTTTAACCAACGTGTTTAATCAACCAACCAACCAACCAACCAACCAATAAATCAATGCATGTTTCCGTTTCATGTGTTAAATACGGGATCCAAGATGGTTTTTTTTTCGCTTGTTTAAATTGAGCCTATCAAACGTGTTTAACCAGCCAACGTGTTTAACCAACGTGTTTAACCAACCAACCAATCAATGCATGTTTCCGTTTCATTTGTTAAATACGGGATCCAAGATGTTTTTTTCGCTTGTTTAAATTGAGCCTTTCCAACGTGTTTAACCAACGTGTTCAACCAACATGTTTAACTAACGTGTTTAACCAACCAATCAATCACTTAATGTATGTTTGCGTGTCATGCGTTTAATACGGGATGCAAGGTCTCTTGAGGTTTTTTTCCCTTGTTCTAAGTGACCCTATCAAACGTGTTTAATCAACCAACCAACAAACCAACCAACCAACCAACCAATCAATCAACCAACTAATCAATCAATCAATATGTATGACTGTTTATTTATGACAGTATATTGAAGGAACAAACTCTCAATTATTCAAGAACATTTTTATTTTATTATTGTTCTTACGTCTCTTCTGAAAAAAAATCCACATATTCTCTGAAACTACAAGTCCAATCGACCTGAAAATTTGCAGTCAGCAGGGTATACATGTATTGAAGGTTCATAAAAAAACTGTTTGCAGATATCTCTCAAGACTTTTCCTAGAAAAAAGAAATGGCAATGCCGTAAAAATCGCTTGCTAGGTCCGTAAATCTCAGTAAAAACCTACAATAAAATGTCCGCTCCGAGATTGAAATACTAATCTGTGTTACAAACAGGTGCTGAAAAATGTACATTATCACAAAATAATCCTTAAATGTGTTTTAAAGTTACACCGGATCGATTAAATCCAAAACATGCACTGCTGGTGAACTGTGATCAAAATGTCAATTTCCTACAATGACAAAAGAAATTACATTGTGTACATTCCATCTCTATAGATGTTGTCTGTTCAAAGTCCCGACCTAAAAAGAAATAAAAAGACTAAGTTTTTCTTAATATAAACCCGCGTCACGTGATGTCTCCTCAATCTTGCGCGCGCGCTGTATCTAAAATAAAAGAAAAACTTTCCAAACTAAACATGAAACTTCTCCGGTAACATAATAATATAGACCCCATACCAAAGCAAACAAGCAAACAAATAAACAAATACCCCCCCCCCCTTTTTTCCAAATCAATCAATAAAAAAAATCAATTATCCATTCATCATAGGGGAAAGACTGCCTAACAATTGTTTTTGAAACAATTGCTTTATATTTATTAAGTCTTTCCACTTTTCTGTGGAAAGACTTATTGTTTTTGTTCTGATTATTATTATTATTATTATTATTATTATTTTTTTTTTTTTTTCTTCCGCCAAATTTTGTTCTTGCGCAAAATGTTTGTTTCGCAATATGTCGCTTAGATATTTCCCATATGGTATCGTATAGTTTATGCGCTTTTAAATTTCACCCTGCTAAGGCGAACCATTTTCTATGTAAGAGTTATCTCCCTTTTCACTGTTTATCCTCTGTGTGCATCTCCTTCGTAACAAAATAAGAAAGCGACAAAATTCTTTTTACAAACTGTTCGTTACATCTTCAGTAATTTTTGGCGTATTTGGATCGAAGCGATTTGATGAAATTTTATAGGAGTTATCTACCTTTACGGAATAAATTTGTCGGTATGTTTTTTAAACTCCTAAACCGTTAACCGTATAACCCTGGAATGTTTTTATTTGAGTCCCCTGGGTCCTAACTTAGAAAATTAGGTCAAGGTCAAAGGTCAAGGTCATATTTAAGATTTTTATAAGTTTTTCATTTCCCTATAATTCTTGAACGGTTATAGATACAAAAAAATTAAGCAATGAAAAATGCTTGGTACTTTAAGGGGCAACTTTTTTACATTATGACTATATTGATTTTACCATCATATAAGGGACATAACTCCCATCGATGGTTTTTAAAAAGCCATTTTTAGGCAAAACTCTTAAACAAAAGGTCCTTGACCCAAAGGGTCTTTTGCAATGACCTTGTGGAGCAATGACCTTGACGAAGGTCACAAGGTCAAAGGTCAAGGTCATCAAATTATGTGGTTTTGGCACTATTTAAACAGTTTTATGAGTGTTTGAATTTCAACCAACCAACCAACCAACCAACCAACCAATCAATCAATCAATCAATCAATCAATCAATCAATCAATCAATCAATCAATCAATCAATGTTTCCGTTTCATGTGTTTGATACGGGATTCAAGGTTTCTTTTTTTCCGCTTGTTTTAATTGAGCCTATCAAACGTGTTTAACCAACATGTTTAACCAACATGTTTAACCAACGTGTTTAACCAACGTGTTTAACCAACCAACCAACCAACCAACCAACCAACCAACCAATCAATCAATCAATGCATGTTTCCGTTTCATGTGTTAAATACGGGATCCAAGATGTTTTTTTTTCGCTCGTTTAAATTGAGCCTATCTAACGGTAACCAACGTGTTTAACCAACATGTTTAACCAACGTGTTTAACCAACCAACCAACCAACCAACCAACCAATCAACCAATCAATGCATGTTTCCGTTTCATTTGTTAAATACGGGATCCAAGATGGTTTTTTTTTCGCTTGTTTAAATTGAGCCTATCTAACGTGTTTAACCAGCCAACGTGTTTAACCAACGTGTTTAACCAACATGTTTAACCAACCAACCAACCAACCAATGAACCAACCAACCAATCAACCAATCAATGCATGTTTCCGTTTCATGTGTTAAATGCGGGATCCAAGATGGTTTTTTTTTCGGTTGTTAAAATTGAGCCTATCAAACGTGTTTAAACTACGTGTTTAACCAGCATGTTTAACCAACGTGTTTAATCAACCAACCAACCAACCAACCAACCAATAAATCAATGCATGTTTCCGTTTCATGTGTTAAATACGGGATCCAAGATGGTTTTTTTTTCGCTTGTTTAAATTGAGCCTATCAAACGTGTTTAACCAGCCAACGTGTTTAACCAACGTGTTTAACCAACCAACCAATCAATGCATGTTTCCGTTTCATTTGTTAAATACGGGATCCAAGATGTTTTTTTCGCTTGTTTAAATTGAGCCTTTCCAACGTGTTTAACCAACGTGTTCAACCAACATGTTTAACTAACGTGTTTAACCAACCAATCAATCACTTAATGTATGTTTGCGTGTCATGCGTTTAATACGGGATGCAAGGTCTCTTGAGGTTTTTTTCCCTTGTTCTAAGTGACCCTATCAAACGTGTTTAATCAACCAACCAACAAACCAACCAACCAACCAACCAATCAATCAACCAACTAATCAATCAATCAATATGTATGACTGTTTATTTATGACAGTATATTGAAGGAACAAACTCTCAATTATTCAAGAACATTTTTATTTTATTATTGTTCTTACGTCTCTTCTGAAAAAAAATCCACATATTCTCTGAAACTACAAGTCCAATCGACCTGAAAATTTGCAGTCAGCAGGGTATACATGTATTGAAGGTTCATAAAAAAACTGTTTGCAGATATCTCTCAAGACTTTTCCTAGAAAAAAGAAATGGCAATGCCGTAAAAATCGCTTGCTAGGTCCGTAAATCTCAGTAAAAACCTACAATAAAATGTCCGCTCCGAGATTGAAATACTAATCTGTGTTACAAACAGGTGCTGAAAAATGTACATTATCACAAAATAATCCTTAAATGTGTTTTAAAGTTACACCGGATCGATTAAATCCAAAACATGCACTGCTGGTGAACTGTGATCAAAATGTCAATTTCCTACAATGACAAAAGAAATTACATTGTGTACATTCCATCTCTATAGATGTTGTCTGTTCAAAGTCCCGACCTAAAAAGAAATAAAAAGACTAAGTTTTTCTTAATATAAACCCGCGTCACGTGATGTCTCCTCAATCTTGCGCGCGCGCTGTATCTAAAATAAAAGAAAAACTTTCCAAACTAAACATGAAACTTCTCCGGTAACATAATAATATAGACCCCATACCAAAGCAAACAAGCAAACAAATAAACAAATACCCCCCCCCCCTTTTTTCCAAATCAATCAATAAAAAAAATCAATTATCCATTCATCATAGGGGAAAGACTGCCTAACAATTGTTTTTGAAACAATTGCTTTATATTTATTAAGTCTTTCCACTTTTCTGTGGAAAGACTTATTGTTTTTGTTCTGATTATTATTATTATTATTATTATTATTATTTTTTTTTTTTTTTCTTCCGCCAAATTTTGTTCTTGCGCAAAATGTTTGTTTCGCAATATGTCGCTTAGATATTTCCCATATGGTATCGTATAGTTTATGCGCTTTTAAATTTCACCCTGCTAAGGCGAACCATTTTCTATGTAAGAGTTATCTCCCTTTTCACTGTTTATCCTCTGTGTGCATCTCCTTCGTAACAAAATAAGAAAGCGACAAAATTCTTTTTACAAACTGTTCGTTACATCTTCAGTAATTTTTGGCGTATTTGGATCGAAGCGATTTGATGAAATTTTATAGGAGTTATCTACCTTTACGGAATAAATTTGTCGGTATGTTTTTTAAACTCCTAAACCGTTAACCGTATAACCCTGGAATGTTTTTATTTGAGTCCCCTGGGTCCTAACTTAGAAAATTAGGTCAAGGTCAAAGGTCAAGGTCATATTTAAGATTTTTATAAGTTTTTCATTTCCCTATAATTCTTGAACGGTTATAGATACAAAAAAATTAAGCAATGAAAAATGCTTGGTACTTTAAGGGGCAACTTTTTTACATTATGACTATATTGATTTTACCATCATATAAGGGACATAACTCCCATCGATGGTTTTTAAAAAGCCATTTTTAGGCAAAACTCTTAAACAAAAGGTCCTTGACCCAAAGGGTCTTTTGCAATGACCTTGTGGAGCAATGACCTTGACGAAGGTCACAAGGTCAAAGGTCAAGGTCATCAAATTATGTGGTTTTGGCACTATTTAAACAGTTTTATGAGTGTTTGAATTTCAACCAACCAACCAACCAACCAACCAACCAATCAATCAATCAATCAATCAATCAATCAATCAATCAATCAATCAATCAATCAATCAATGTTTCCGTTTCATGTGTTTGATACGGGATTCAAGGTTTCTTTTTTTCCGCTTGTTTTAATTGAGCCTATCAAACGTGTTTAACCAACATGTTTAACCAACATGTTTAACCAACGTGTTTAACCAACGTGTTTAACCAACCAACCAACCAACCAACCAACCAACCAACCAATCAATCAATCAATGCATGTTTCCGTTTCATGTGTTAAATACGGGATCCAAGATGTTTTTTTTTCGCTCGTTTAAATTGAGCCTATCTAACGTGTTTAACCAACGTGTTTAACCAACCAACCAACCAACCAACCAACCAATCAACCAATCAATGCATGTTTCCGTTTCATTTGTTAAATACGGGATCCAAGATGGTTTTTTTTTCGCTTGTTTAAATTGAGCCTATCTAACGTGTTTAACCAGCCAACGTGTTTAACCAACGTGTTTAACCAACATGTTTAACCAACCAACCAACCAACCAATGAACCAACCAACCAATCAACCAATCAATGCATGTTTCCGTTTCATGTGTTAAATGCGGGATCCAAGATGGTTTTTTTTTCGGTTGTTAAAATTGAGCCTATCAAACGTGTTTAAACTACGTGTTTAACCAGCATGTTTAACCAACGTGTTTAATCAACCAACCAACCAACCAACCAACCAATAAATCAAT
This sequence comes from Mytilus galloprovincialis, assembly GCF_965363235.1. Lineage (NCBI taxonomy): Eukaryota > Metazoa > Mollusca > Bivalvia > Mytilida > Mytilidae > Mytilus > Mytilus galloprovincialis. The sequence goes on from NW_027468122.1 coordinate 22,372, forward strand.
GCATGTTTCCGTTTCATGTGTTAAATACGGGATCCAAGATGGTTTTTTTTTCGCTTGTTTAAATTGAGCCTATCAAACGTGTTTAACCAGCCAACGTGTTTAACCAACGTGTTTAACCAACCAACCAATCAATGCATGTTTCCGTTTCATTTGTTAAATACGGGATCCAAGATGTTTTTTTCGCTTGTTTAAATTGAGCCTTTCCAACGTGTTTAACCAACGTGTTCAACCAACATGTTTAACTAACGTGTTTAACCAACCAATCAATCACTTAATGTATGTTTGCGTGTCATGCGTTTAATACGGGATGCAAGGTCTCTTGAGGTTTTTTTCCCTTGTTCTAAGTGACCCTATCAAACGTGTTTAATCAACCAACCAACAAACCAACCAACCAACCAACCAATCAATCAACCAACTAATCAATCAATCAATATGTATGACTGTTTATTTATGACAGTATATTGAAGGAACAAACTCTCAATTATTCAAGAACATTTTTATTTTATTATTGTTCTTACGTCTCTTCTGAAAAAAAATCCACATATTCTCTGAAACTACAAGTCCAATCGACCTGAAAATTTGCAGTCAGCAGGGTATACATGTATTGAAGGTTCATAAAAAAACTGTTTGCAGATATCTCTCAAGACTTTTCCTAGAAAAAAGAAATGGCAATGCCGTAAAAATCGCTTGCTAGGTCCGTAAATCTCAGTAAAAACCTACAATAAAATGTCCGCTCCGAGATTGAAATACTAATCTGTGTTACAAACAGGTGCTGAAAAATGTACATTATCACAAAATAATCCTTAAATGTGTTTTAAAGTTACACCGGATCGATTAAATCCAAAACATGCACTGCTGGTGAACTGTGATCAAAATGTCAATTTCCTACAATGACAAAAGAAATTACATTGTGTACATTCCATCTCTATAGATGTTGTCTGTTCAAAGTCCCGACCTAAAAAGAAATAAAAAGACTAAGTTTTTCTTAATATAAACCCGCGTCACGTGATGTCTCCTCAATCTTGCGCGCGCGCTGTATCTAAAATAAAAGAAAAACTTTCCAAACTAAACATGAAACTTCTCCGGTAACATAATAATATAGACCCCATACCAAAGCAAACAAGCAAACAAATAAACAAATACCCCCCCCCCCTTTTTTCCAAATCAATCAATAAAAAAAATCAATTATCCATTCATCATAGGGGAAAGACTGCCTAACAATTGTTTTTGAAACAATTGCTTTATATTTATTAAGTCTTTCCACTTTTCTGTGGAAAGACTTATTGTTTTTGTTCTGATTATTATTATTATTATTATTATTATTATTTTTTTTTTTTTTTCTTCCGCCAAATTTTGTTCTTGCGCAAAATGTTTGTTTCGCAATATGTCGCTTAGATATTTCCCATATGGTATCGTATAGTTTATGCGCTTTTAAATTTCACCCTGCTAAGGCGAACCATTTTCTATGTAAGAGTTATCTCCCTTTTCACTGTTTATCCTCTGTGTGCATCTCCTTCGTAACAAAATAAGAAAGCGACAAAATTCTTTTTACAAACTGTTCGTTACATCTTCAGTAATTTTTGGCGTATTTGGATCGAAGCGATTTGATGAAATTTTATAGGAGTTATCTACCTTTACGGAATAAATTTGTCGGTATGTTTTTTAAACTCCTAAACCGTTAACCGTATAACCCTGGAATGTTTTTATTTGAGTCCCCTGGGTCCTAACTTAGAAAATTAGGTCAAGGTCAAAGGTCAAGGTCATATTTAAGATTTTTATAAGTTTTTCATTTCCCTATAATTCTTGAACGGTTATAGATACAAAAAAATTAAGCAATGAAAAATGCTTGGTACTTTAAGGGGCAACTTTTTTACATTATGACTATATTGATTTTACCATCATATAAGGGACATAACTCCCATCGATGGTTTTTAAAAAGCCATTTTTAGGCAAAACTCTTAAACAAAAGGTCCTTGACCCAAAGGGTCTTTTGCAATGACCTTGTGGAGCAATGACCTTGACGAAGGTCACAAGGTCAAAGGTCAAGGTCATCAAATTATGTGGTTTTGGCACTATTTAAACAGTTTTATGAGTGTTTGAATTTCAACCAACCAACCAACCAACCAACCAACCAATCAATCAATCAATCAATCAATCAATCAATCAATCAATCAATCAATCAATCAATGTTTCCGTTTCATGTGTTTGATACGGGATTCAAGGTTTCTTTTTTTCCGCTTGTTTTAATTGAGCCTATCAAACGTGTTTAACCAACATGTTTAACCAACATGTTTAACCAACGTGTTTAACCAACGTGTTTAACCAACCAACCAACCAACCAACCAACCAACCAACCAATCAATCAATCAATGCATGTTTCCGTTTCATGTGTTAAATACGGGATCCAAGATGTTTTTTTTTCGCTCGTTTAAATTGAGCCTATCTAACGTGTTTAACCAACGTGTTTAACCAACCAACCAACCAACCAACCAACCAATCAACCAATCAATGCATGTTTCCGTTTCATTTGTTAAATACGGGATCCAAGATGGTTTTTTTTTCGCTTGTTTAAATTGAGCCTATCTAACGTGTTTAACCAGCCAACGTGTTTAACCAACGTGTTTAACCAACATGTTTAACCAACCAACCAACCAACCAATGAACCAACCAACCAATCAACCAATCAATGCATGTTTCCGTTTCATGTGTTAAATGCGGGATCCAAGATGGTTTTTTTTTCGGTTGTTAAAATTGAGCCTATCAAACGTGTTTAAACTACGTGTTTAACCAGCATGTTTAACCAACGTGTTTAATCAACCAACCAACCAACCAACCAACCAATAAATCAATGCATGTTTCCGTTTCATGTGTTAAATACGGGATCCAAGATGGTTTTTTTTTCGCTTGTTTAAATTGAGCCTATCAAACGTGTTTAACCAGCCAACGTGTTTAACCAACGTGTTTAACCAACCAACCAATCAATGCATGTTTCCGTTTCATTTGTTAAATACGGGATCCAAGATGTTTTTTTCGCTTGTTTAAATTGAGCCTTTCCAACGTGTTTAACCAACGTGTTCAACCAACATGTTTAACTAACGTGTTTAACCAACCAATCAATCACTTAATGTATGTTTGCGTGTCATGCGTTTAATACGGGATGCAAGGTCTCTTGAGGTTTTTTTCCCTTGTTCTAAGTGACCCTATCAAACGTGTTTAATCAACCAACCAACAAACCAACCAACCAACCAACCAATCAATCAACCAACTAATCAATCAATCAATATGTATGACTGTTTATTTATGACAGTATATTGAAGGAACAAACTCTCAATTATTCAAGAACATTTTTATTTTATTATTGTTCTTACGTCTCTTCTGAAAAAAAATCCACATATTCTCTGAAACTACAAGTCCAATCGACCTGAAAATTTGCAGTCAGCAGGGTATACATGTATTGAAGGTTCATAAAAAAACTGTTTGCAGATATCTCTCAAGACTTTTCCTAGAAAAAAGAAATGGCAATGCCGTAAAAATCGCTTGCTAGGTCCGTAAATCTCAGTAAAAACCTACAATAAAATGTCCGCTCCGAGATTGAAATACTAATCTGTGTTACAAACAGGTGCTGAAAAATGTACATTATCACAAAATAATCCTTAAATGTGTTTTAAAGTTACACCGGATCGATTAAATCCAAAACATGCACTGCTGGTGAACTGTGATCAAAATGTCAATTTCCTACAATGACAAAAGAAATTACATTGTGTACATTCCATCTCTATAGATGTTGTCTGTTCAAAGTCCCGACCTAAAAAGAAATAAAAAGACTAAGTTTTTCTTAATATAAACCCGCGTCACGTGATGTCTCCTCAATCTTGCGCGCGCGCTGTATCTAAAATAAAAGAAAAACTTTCCAAACTAAACATGAAACTTCTCCGGTAACATAATAATATAGACCCCATACCAAAGCAAACAAGCAAACAAATAAACAAATACCCCCCCCCCCTTTTTTCCAAATCAATCAATAAAAAAAATCAATTATCCATTCATCATAGGGGAAAGACTGCCTAACAATTGTTTTTGAAACAATTGCTTTATATTTATTAAGTCTTTCCACTTTTCTGTGGAAAGACTTATTGTTTTTGTTCTGATTATTATTATTATTATTATTATTATTATTTTTTTTTTTTTTTCTTCCGCCAAATTTTGTTCTTGCGCAAAATGTTTGTTTCGCAATATGTCGCTTAGATATTTCCCATATGGTATCGTATAGTTTATGCGCTTTTAAATTTCACCCTGCTAAGGCGAACCATTTTCTATGTAAGAGTTATCTCCCTTTTCACTGTTTATCCTCTGTGTGCATCTCCTTCGTAACAAAATAAGAAAGCGACAAAATTCTTTTTACAAACTGTTCGTTACATCTTCAGTAATTTTTGGCGTATTTGGATCGAAGCGATTTGATGAAATTTTATAGGAGTTATCTACCTTTACGGAATAAATTTGTCGGTATGTTTTTTAAACTCCTAAACCGTTAACCGTATAACCCTGGAATGTTTTTATTTGAGTCCCCTGGGTCCTAACTTAGAAAATTAGGTCAAGGTCAAAGGTCAAGGTCATATTTAAGATTTTTATAAGTTTTTCATTTCCCTATAATTCTTGAACGGTTATAGATACAAAAAAATTAAGCAATGAAAAATGCTTGGTACTTTAAGGGGCAACTTTTTTACATTATGACTATATTGATTTTACCATCATATAAGGGACATAACTCCCATCGATGGTTTTTAAAAAGCCATTTTTAGGCAAAACTCTTAAACAAAAGGTCCTTGACCCAAAGGGTCTTTTGCAATGACCTTGTGGAGCAATGACCTTGACGAAGGTCACAAGGTCAAAGGTCAAGGTCATCAAATTATGTGGTTTTGGCACTATTTAAACAGTTTTATGAGTGTTTGAATTTCAACCAACCAACCAACCAACCAACCAACCAATCAATCAATCAATCAATCAATCAATCAATCAATCAATCAATCAATCAATCAATGTTTCCGTTTCATGTGTTTGATACGGGATTCAAGGTTTCTTTTTTTCCGCTTGTTTTAATTGAGCCTATCAAACGTGTTTAACCAACATGTTTAACCAACATGTTTAACCAACGTGTTTAACCAACGTGTTTAACCAACCAACCAACCAACCAACCAACCAACCAACCAATCAATCAATCAATGCATGTTTCCGTTTCATGTGTTAAATACGGGATCCAAGATGTTTTTTTTTCGCTCGTTTAAATTGAGCCTATCTAACGTGTTTAACCAACGTGTTTAACCAACCAACCAACCAACCAACCAACCAATCAACCAATCAATGCATGTTTCCGTTTCATTTGTTAAATACGGGATCCAAGATGGTTTTTTTTTCGCTTGTTTAAATTGAGCCTATCTAACGTGTTTAACCAGCCAACGTGTTTAACCAACGTGTTTAACCAACATGTTTAACCAACCAACCAACCAACCAATGAACCAACCAACCAATCAACCAATCAATGCATGTTTCCGTTTCATGTGTTAAATGCGGGATCCAAGATGGTTTTTTTTTCGGTTGTTAAAATTGAGCCTATCAAACGTGTTTAAACTACGTGTTTAACCAGCATGTTTAACCAACGTGTTTAATCAACCAACCAACCAACCAACCAACCAATAAATCAATGCATGTTTCCGTTTCATGTGTTAAATACGGGATCCAAGATGGTTTTTTTTTCGCTTGTTTAAATTGAGCCTATCAAACGTGTTTAACCAGCCAACGTGTTTAACCAACGTGTTTAACCAACCAACCAATCAATGCATGTTTCCGTTTCATTTGTTAAATACGGGATCCAAGATGTTTTTTTCGCTTGTTTAAATTGAGCCTTTCCAACGTGTTTAACCAACGTGTTCAACCAACATGTTTAACTAACGTGTTTAACCAACCAATCAATCACTTAATGTATGTTTGCGTGTCATGCGTTTAATACGGGATGCAAGGTCTCTTGAGGTTTTTTTCCCTTGTTCTAAGTGACCCTATCAAACGTGTTTAATCAACCAACCAACAAACCAACCAACCAACCAACCAATCAATCAACCAACTAATCAATCAATCAATATGTATGACTGTTTATTTATGACAGTATATTGAAGGAACAAACTCTCAATTATTCAAGAACATTTTTATTTTATTATTGTTCTTACGTCTCTTCTGAAAAAAAATCCACATATTCTCTGAAACTACAAGTCCAATCGACCTGAAAATTTGCAGTCAGCAGGGTATACATGTATTGAAGGTTCATAAAAAAACTGTTTGCAGATATCTCTCAAGACTTTTCCTAGAAAAAAGAAATGGCAATGCCGTAAAAATCGCTTGCTAGGTCCGTAAATCTCAGTAAAAACCTACAATAAAATGTCCGCTCCGAGATTGAAATACTAATCTGTGTTACAAACAGGTGCTGAAAAATGTACATTATCACAAAATAATCCTTAAATGTGTTTTAAAGTTACACCGGATCGATTAAATCCAAAACATGCACTGCTGGTGAACTGTGATCAAAATGTCAATTTCCTACAATGACAAAAGAAATTACATTGTGTACATTCCATCTCTATAGATGTTGTCTGTTCAAAGTCCCGACCTAAAAAGAAATAAAAAGACTAAGTTTTTCTTAATATAAACCCGCGTCACGTGATGTCTCCTCAATCTTGCGCGCGCGCTGTATCTAAAATAAAAGAAAAACTTTCCAAACTAAACATGAAACTTCTCCGGTAACATAATAATATAGACCCCATACCAAAGCAAACAAGCAAACAAATAAACAAATACCCCCCCCCCCTTTTTTCCAAATCAATCAATAAAAAAAATCAATTATCCATTCATCATAGGGGAAAGACTGCCTAACAATTGTTTTTGAAACAATTGCTTTATATTTATTAAGTCTTTCCACTTTTCTGTGGAAAGACTTATTGTTTTTGTTCTGATTATTATTATTATTATTATTATTATTATTTTTTTTTTTTTTTCTTCCGCCAAATTTTGTTCTTGCGCAAAATGTTTGTTTCGCAATATGTCGCTTAGATATTTCCCATATGGTATCGTATAGTTTATGCGCTTTTAAATTTCACCCTGCTAAGGCGAACCATTTTCTATGTAAGAGTTATCTCCCTTTTCACTGTTTATCCTCTGTGTGCATCTCCTTCGTAACAAAATAAGAAAGCGACAAAATTCTTTTTACAAACTGTTCGTTACATCTTCAGTAATTTTTGGCGTATTTGGATCGAAGCGATTTGATGAAATTTTATAGGAGTTATCTACCTTTACGGAATAAATTTGTCGGTATGTTTTTTAAACTCCTAAACCGTTAACCGTATAACCCTGGAATGTTTTTATTTGAGTCCCCTGGGTCCTAACTTAGAAAATTAGGTCAAGGTCAAAGGTCAAGGTCATATTTAAGATTTTTATAAGTTTTTCATTTCCCTATAATTCTTGAACGGTTATAGATACAAAAAAATTAAGCAATGAAAAATGCTTGGTACTTTAAGGGGCAACTTTTTTACATTATGACTATATTGATTTTACCATCATATAAGGGACATAACTCCCATCGATGGTTTTTAAAAAGCCATTTTTAGGCAAAACTCTTAAACAAAAGGTCCTTGACCCAAAGGGTCTTTTGCAATGACCTTGTGGAGCAATGACCTTGACGAAGGTCACAAGGTCAAAGGTCAAGGTCATCAAATTATGTGGTTTTGGCACTATTTAAACAGTTTTATGAGTGTTTGAATTTCAACCAACCAACCAACCAACCAACCAACCAATCAATCAATCAATCAATCAATCAATCAATCAATCAATCAATCAATCAATCAATCAATGTTTCCGTTTCATGTGTTTGATACGGGATTCAAGGTTTCTTTTTTTCCGCTTGTTTTAAATGAGCCTATCAAACGTGTTTAACCAACATGTTTAACCAACATGTTTAACCAACGTGTTTAACCAACGTGTTTAACCAACCAACCAACCAACCAACCAACCAACCAATCAATCAATCAATGCATGTTTCCGTTTCATGTGTTAAATACGGGATCCAAGATGTTTTTTTTTCGCTCGTTTAAATTGAGCCTATCTAACGTGTTTAACCAACGTGTTTAACCAACATGTTTAACCAACGTGTTTAACCAACCAACCAACCAACCAACCAACCAATCAACCAATCAATGCATGTTTCCGTTTCATTTGTTAAATACGGGATCCAAGATGGTTTTTTTTTCGCTTGTTTAAATTGAGCCTATCTAACGTGTTTAACCAGCCAACGTGTTTAACCAACGTGTTTAACCAACATGTTTAACCAACCAACCAACCAACCAATGAACCAACCAACCAATCAACCAATCAATGCATGTTTCCGTTTCATGTGTTAAATGCGGGATCCAAGATGGTTTTTTTTTCGGTTGTTAAAATTGAGCCTATCAAACGTGTTTAAACTACGTGTTTAACCAGCATGTTTAACCAACGTGTTTAATCAACCAACCAACCAACCAACCAACCAATAAATCAATGCATGTTTCCGTTTCATGTGTTAAATACGGGATCCAAGATGGTTTTTTTTTCGCTTGTTTAAATTGAGCCTATCAAACGTGTTTAACCAGCCAACGTGTTTAACCAACGTGTTTAACCAACCAACCAATCAATGCATGTTTCCGTTTCATTTGTTAAAATACGGGATCCAAGATGTTTTTTTCGCTTGTTTAAATTGAGCCTTTCCAACGTGTTTAACCAACGTGTTCAACCAACATGTTTAACTAACGTGTTTAACCAACCAATCAATCACTTAATGTATGTTTGCGTGTCATGCGTTTAATACGGGATGCAAGGTCTCTTGAGGTTTTTTTCCCTTGTTCTAAGTGACCCTATCAAACGTGTTTAATCAACCAACCAACAAACCAACCAACCAACCAACCAATCAATCAACCAACTAATCAATCAATCAATATGTATGACTGTTTATTTATGACAGTATATTGAAGGAACAAACTCTCAATTATTCAAGAACATTTTTATTTTATTATTGTTCTTACGTCTCTTCTGAAAAAAAATCCACATATTCTCTGAAACTACAAGTCCAATCGACCTGAAAATTTGCAGTCAGCAGGGTATACATGTATTGAAGGTTCATAAAAAAACTGTTTGCAGATATCTCTCAAGACTTTTCCTAGAAAAAAGAAATGGCAATGCCGTAAAAATCGCTTGCTAGGTCCGTAAATCTCAGTAAAAACCTACAATAAAATGTCCGCTCCGAGATTGAAATACTAATCTGTGTTACAAACAGGTGCTGAAAAATGTACATTATCACAAAATAATCCTTAAATGTGTTTTAAAGTTACACCGGATCGATTAAATCCAAAACATGCACTGCTGGTGAACTGTGATCAAAATGTCAATTTCCTACAATGACAAAAGAAATTACATTGTGTACATTCCATCTCTATAGATGTTGTCTGTTCAAAGTCCCGACCTAAAAAGAAATAAAAAGACTAAGTTTTTCTTAATATAAACCCGCGTCACGTGATGTCTCCTCAATCTTGCGCGCGCGCTGTATCTAAAATAAAAGAAAAACTTTCCAAACTAAACATGAAACTTCTCCGGTAACATAATAATATAGACCCCATACCAAAGCAAACAAGCAAACAAATAAACAAATACCCCCCCCCCCTTTTTTCCAAATCAATCAATAAAAAAAATCAATTATCCATTCATCATAGGGGAAAGACTGCCTAACAATTGTTTTTGAAACAATTGCTTTATATTTATTAAGTCTTTCCACTTTTCTGTGGAAAGACTTATTGTTTTTGTTCTGATTATTATTATTATTATTATTATTATTATTTTTTTTTTTTTTTCTTCCGCCAAATTTTGTTCTTGCGCAAAATGTTTGTTTCGCAATATGTCGCTTAGATATTTCCCATATGGTATCGTATAGTTTATGCGCTTTTAAATTTCACCCTGCTAAGGCGAACCATTTTCTATGTAAGAGTTATCTCCCTTTTCACTGTTTATCCTCTGTGTGCATCTCCTTCGTAACAAAATAAGAAAGCGACAAAATTCTTTTTACAAACTGTTCGTTACATCTTCAGTAATTTTTGGCGTATTTGGATCGAAGCGATTTGATGAAATTTTATAGGAGTTATCTACCTTTACGGAATAAATTTGTCGGTATGTTTTTTAAACTCCTAAACCGTTAACCGTATAACCCTGGAATGTTTTTATTTGAGTCCCCTGGGTCCTAACTTAGAAAATTAGGTCAAGGTCAAAGGTCAAGGTCATATTTAAGATTTTTATAAGTTTTTCATTTCCCTATAATTCTTGAACGGTTATAGATACAAAAAAATTAAGCAATGAAAAATGCTTGGTACTTTAAGGGGCAACTTTTTTACATTATGACTATATTGATTTTACCATCATATAAGGGACATAACTCCCATCGATGGTTTTTAAAAAGCCATTTTTAGGCAAAACTCTTAAACAAAAGGTCCTTGACCCAAAGGGTCTTTTGCAATGACCTTGTGGAGCAATGACCTTGACGAAGGTCACAAGGTCAAAGGTCAAGGTCATCAAATTATGTGGTTTTGGCACTATTTAAACAGTTTTATGAGTGTTTGAATTTCAACCAACCAACCAACCAACCAACCAACCAATCAATCAATCAATCAATCAATCAATCAATCAATCAATCAATCAATCAATCAATGTTTCCGTTTCATGTGTTTGATACGGGATTCAAGGTTTCTTTTTTTCCGCTTGTTTTAATTGAGCCTATCAAACGTGTTTAACCAACATGTTTAACCAACATGTTTAACCAACGTGTTTAACCAACGTGTTTAACCAACCAACCAACCAACCAACCAACCAACCAACCAATCAATCAATCAATGCATGTTTCCGTTTCATGTGTTAAATACGGGATCCAAGATGTTTTTTTTTCGCTCGTTTAAATTGAGCCTATCTAACGTGTTTAACCAACGTGTTTAACCAACATGTTTAACCAACGTGTTTAACCAACCAACCAACCAACCAACCAACCAATCAACCAATCAATGCATGTTTCCGTTTCATTTGTTAAATACGGGATCCAAGATGGTTTTTTTTTCGCTTGTTTAAATTGAGCCTATCTAACGTGTTTAACCAGCCAACGTGTTTAACCAACGTGTTTAACCAACATGTTTAACCAACCAACCAACCAACCAATGAACCAACCAACCAATCAACCAATCAATGCATGTTTCCGTTTCATGTGTTAAATGCGGGATCCAAGATGGTTTTTTTTTCGGTTGTTAAAATTGAGCCTATCAAACGTGTTTAAACTACGTGTTTAACCAGCATGTTTAACCAACGTGTTTAATCAACCAACCAACCAACCAACCAACCAATAAATCAATGCATGTTTCCGTTTCATGTGTTAAATACGGGATCCAAGATGGTTTTTTTTTCGCTTGTTTAAATTGAGCCTATCAAACGTGTTTAACCAGCCAACGTGTTTAACCAACGTGTTTAACCAACCAACCAATCAATGCATGTTTCCGTTTCATTTGTTAAATACGGGATCCAAGATGTTTTTTTCGCTTGTTTAAATTGAGCCTTTCCAACGTGTTTAACCAACGTGTTCAACCAACATGTTTAACTAACGTGTTTAACCAACCAATCAATCACTTAATGTATGTTTGCGTGTCATGCGTTTAATACGGGATGCAAGGTCTCTTGAGGTTTTTTTCCCTTGTTCTAAGTGACCCTATCAAACGTGTTTAATCAACCAACCAACAAACCAACCAACCAACCAACCAATCAATCAACCAACTAATCAATCAATCAATATGTATGACTGTTTATTTATGACAGTATATTGAAGGAACAAACTCTCAATTATTCAAGAACATTTTTATTTTATTATTGTTCTTACGTCTCTTCTGAAAAAAAATCCACATATTCTCTGAAACTACAAGTCCAATCGACCTGAAAATTTGCAGTCAGCAGGGTATACATGTATTGAAGGTTCATAAAAAAACTGTTTGCAGATATCTCTCAAGACTTTTCCTAGAAAAAAGAAATGGCAATGCCGTAAAAATCGCTTGCTAGGTCCGTAAATCTCAGTAAAAACCTACAATAAAATGTCCGCTCCGAGATTGAAATACTAATCTGTGTTACAAACAGGTGCTGAAAAATGTACATTATCACAAAATAATCCTTAAATGTGTTTTAAAGTTACACCGGATCGATTAAATCCAAAACATGCACTGCTGGTGAACTGTGATCAAAATGTCAATTTCCTACAATGACAAAAGAAATTACATTGTGTACATTCCATCTCTATAGATGTTGTCTGTTCAAAGTCCCGACCTAAAAAGAAATAAAAAGACTAAGTTTTTCTTAATATAAACCCGCGTCACGTGATGTCTCCTCAATCTTGCGCGCGCGCTGTATCTAAAATAAAAGAAAAACTTTCCAAACTAAACATGAAACTTCTCCGGTAACATAATAATATAGACCCCATACCAAAGCAAACAAGCAAACAAATAAACAAATACCCCCCCCCCCTTTTTTCCAAATCAATCAATAAAAAAAATCAATTATCCATTCATCATAGGGGAAAGACTGCCTAACAATTGTTTTTGAAACAATTGCTTTATATTTATTAAGTCTTTCCACTTTTCTGTGGAAAGACTTATTGTTTTTGTTCTGATTATTATTATTATTATTATTATTATTATTTTTTTTTTTTTTTCTTCCGCCAAATTTTGTTCTTGCGCAAAATGTTTGTTTCGCAATATGTCGCTTAGATATTTCCCATATGGTATCGTATAGTTTATGCGCTTTTAAATTTCACCCTGCTAAGGCGAACCATTTTCTATGTAAGAGTTATCTCCCTTTTCACTGTTTATCCTCTGTGTGCATCTCCTTCGTAACAAAATAAGAAAGCGACAAAATTCTTTTTACAAACTGTTCGTTACATCTTCAGTAATTTTTGGCGTATTTGGATCGAAGCGATTTGATGAAATTTTATAGGAGTTATCTACCTTTACGGAATAAATTTGTCGGTATGTTTTTTAAACTCCTAAACCGTTAACCGTATAACCCTGGAATGTTTTTATTTGAGTCCCCTGGGTCCTAACTTAGAAAATTAGGTCAAGGTCAAAGGTCAAGGTCATATTTAAGATTTTTATAAGTTTTTCATTTCCCTATAATTCTTGAACGGTTATAGATACAAAAAAATTAAGCAATGAAAAATGCTTGGTACTTTAAGGGGCAACTTTTTTACATTATGACTATATTGATTTTACCATCATATAAGGGACATAACTCCCATCGATGGTTTTTAAAAAGCCATTTTTAGGCAAAACTCTTAAACAAAAGGTCCTTGACCCAAAGGGTCTTTTGCAATGACCTTGTGGAGCAATGACCTTGACGAAGGTCACAAGGTCAAAGGTCAAGGTCATCAAATTATGTGGTTTTGGCACTATTTAAACAGTTTTATGAGTGTTTGAATTTCAACCAACCAACCAACCAACCAACCAACAATCAATCAATCAATCAATCAATCAATCAATCAATCAATCAATCAATCAATCAATGTTTCCGTTTCATGTGTTTGATACGGGATTCAAGGTTTCTTTTTTTCCGCTTGTTTTAATTGAGCCTATCAAACGTGTTTAACCAACATGTTTAACCAACATGTTTAACCAACGTGTTTAACCAACGTGTTTAACCAACCAACCAACCAACCAACCAACCAACCAACCAATCAATCAATCAATGCATGTTTCCGTTTCATGTGTTAAATACGGGATCCAAGATGTTTTTTTTTCGCTCGTTTAAATTGAGCCTATCTAACGTGTTTAACCAACGTGTTTAACCAACATGTTTAACCAACGTGTTTAACCAACCAACCAACCAACCAACCAACCAATCAACCAATCAATGCATGTTTCCGTTTCATTTGTTAAATACGGGATCCAAGATGGTTTTTTTTTCGCTTGTTTAAATTGAGCCTATCTAACGTGTTTAACCAGCCAACGTGTTTAACCAACGTGTTTAACCAACATGTTTAACCAACCAACCAACCAACCAATGAACCAACCAACCAATCAACCAATCAATGCATGTTTCCGTTTCATGTGTTAAATGCGGGATCCAAGATGGTTTTTTTTTCGGTTGTTAAAATTGAGCCTATCAAACGTGTTTAAACTACGTGTTTAACCAGCATGTTTAACCAACGTGTTTAATCAACCAACCAACCAACCAACCAACCAATAAATCAATGCATGTTTCCGTTTCATGTGTTAAATACGGGATCCAAGATGGTTTTTTTTTCGCTTGTTTAAATTGAGCCTATCAAACGTGTTTAACCAGCCAACGTGTTTAACCAACGTGTTTAACCAACCAACCAATCAATGCATGTTTCCGTTTCATTTGTTAAATACGGGATCCAAGATGTTTTTTTCGCTTGTTTAAATTGAGCCTTTCCAACGTGTTTAACCAACGTGTTCAACCAACATGTTTAACTAACGTGTTTAACCAACCAATCAATCACTTAATGTATGTTTGCGTGTCATGCGTTTAATACGGGATGCAAGGTCTCTTGAGGTTTTTTTCCCTTGTTCTAAGTGACCCTATCAAACGTGTTTAATCAACCAACCAACAAACCAACCAACCAACCAACCAATCAATCAACCAACTAATCAATCAATCAATATGTATGACTGTTTATTTATGACAGTATATTGAAGGAACAAACTCTCAATTATTCAAGAACATTTTTATTTTATTATTGTTCTTACGTCTCTTCTGAAAAAAAATCCACATATTCTCTGAAACTACAAGTCCAATCGACCTGAAAATTTGCAGTCAGCAGGGTATACATGTATTGAAGGTTCATAAAAAAACTGTTTGCAGATATCTCTCAAGACTTTTCCTAGAAAAAAGAAATGGCAATGCCGTAAAAATCGCTTGCTAGGTCCGTAAATCTCAGTAAAAACCTACAATAAAATGTCCGCTCCGAGATTGAAATACTAATCTGTGTTACAAACAGGTGCTGAAAAATGTACATTATCACAAAATAATCCTTAAATGTGTTTTAAAGTTACACCGGATCGATTAAATCCAAAACATGCACTGCTGGTGAACTGTGATCAAAATGTCAATTTCCTACAATGACAAAAGAAATTACATTGTGTACATTCCATCTCTATAGATGTTGTCTGTTCAAAGTCCCGACCTAAAAAGAAATAAAAAGACTAAGTTTTTCTTAATATAAACCCGCGTCACGTGATGTCTCCTCAATCTTGCGCGCGCGCTGTATCTAAAATAAAAGAAAAACTTTCCAAACTAAACATGAAACTTCTCCGGTAACATAATAATATAGACCCCATACCAAAGCAAACAAGCAAACAAATAAACAAATACCCCCCCCCCCTTTTTTCCAAATCAATCAATAAAAAAAATCAATTATCCATTCATCATAGGGGAAAGACTGCCTAACAATTGTTTTTGAAACAATTGCTTTATATTTATTAAGTCTTTCCACTTTTCTGTGGAAAGACTTATTGTTTTTGTTCTGATTATTATTATTATTATTATTATTATTATTTTTTTTTTTTTTTCTTCCGCCAAATTTTGTTCTTGCGCAAAATGTTTGTTTCGCAATATGTCGCTTAGATATTTCCCATATGGTATCGTATAGTTTATGCGCTTTTAAATTTCACCCTGCTAAGGCGAACCATTTTCTATGTAAGAGTTATCTCCCTTTTCACTGTTTATCCTCTGTGTGCATCTCCTTCGTAACAAAATAAGAAAGCGACAAAATTCTTTTTACAAACTGTTCGTTACATCTTCAGTAATTTTTGGCGTATTTGGATCGAAGCGATTTGATGAAATTTTATAGGAGTTATCTACCTTTACGGAATAAATTTGTCGGTATGTTTTTTAAACTCCTAAACCGTTAACCGTATAACCCTGGAATGTTTTTATTTGAGTCCCCTGGGTCCTAACTTAGAAAATTAGGTCAAGGTCAAAGGTCAAGGTCATATTTAAGATTTTTATAAGTTTTTCATTTCCCTATAATTCTTGAACGGTTATAGATACAAAAAAATTAAGCAATGAAAAATGCTTGGTACTTTAAGGGGCAACTTTTTTACATTATGACTATATTGATTTTACCATCATATAAGGGACATAACTCCCATCGATGGTTTTTAAAAAGCCATTTTTAGGCAAAACTCTTAAACAAAAGGTCCTTGACCCAAAGGGTCTTTTGCAATGACCTTGTGGAGCAATGACCTTGACGAAGGTCACAAGGTCAAAGGTCAAGGTCATCAAATTATGTGGTTTTGGCACTATTTAAACAGTTTTATGAGTGTTTGAATTTCAACCAACCAACCAACCAACCAACCAACCAATCAATCAATCAATCAATCAATCAATCAATCAATCAATCAATCAATCAATCAATCAATGTTTCCGTTTCATGTGTTTGATACGGGATTCAAGGTTTCTTTTTTTCCGCTTGTTTTAATTGAGCCTATCAAACGTGTTTAACCAACATGTTTAACCAACATGTTTAACCAACGTGTTTAACCAACGTGTTTAACCAACCAACCAACCAACCAACCAACCAACCAACCAATCAATCAATCAATGCATGTTTCCGTTTCATGTGTTAAATACGGGATCCAAGATGTTTTTTTTTCGCTCGTTTAAATTGAGCCTATCTAACGTGTTTAACCAACGTGTTTAACCAACATGTTTAACCAACGTGTTTAACCAACCAACCAACCAACCAACCAACCAATCAACCAATCAATGCATGTTTCCGTTTCATTTGTTAAATACGGGATCCAAGATGGTTTTTTTTTCGCTTGTTTAAATTGAGCCTATCTAACGTGTTTAACCAGCCAACGTGTTTAACCAACGTGTTTAACCAACATGTTTAACCAACCAACCAACCAACCAATGAACCAACCAACCAATCAACCAATCAATGCATGTTTCCGTTTCATGTGTTAAATGCGGGATCCAAGATGGTTTTTTTTTCGGTTGTTAAAATTGAGCCTATCAAACGTGTTTAAACTACGTGTTTAACCAGCATGTTTAACCAACGTGTTTAATCAACCAACCAACCAACCAACCAACCAATAAATCAATGCATGTTTCCGTTTCATGTGTTAAATACGGGATCCAAGATGGTTTTTTTTTCGCTTGTTTAAATTGAGCCTATCAAACGTGTTTAACCAGCCAACGTGTTTAACCAACGTGTTTAACCAACCAACCAATCAATGCATGTTTCCGTTTCATTTGTTAAATACGGGATCCAAGATGTTTTTTTCGCTTGTTTAAATTGAGCCTTTCCAACGTGTTTAACCAACGTGTTCAACCAACATGTTTAACTAACGTGTTTAACCAACCAATCAATCACTTAATGTATGTTTGCGTGTCATGCGTTTAATACGGGATGCAAGGTCTCTTGAGGTTTTTTTCCCTTGTTCTAAGTGACCCTATCAAACGTGTTTAATCAACCAACCAACAAACCAACCAACCAACCAACCAATCAATCAACCAACTAATC
>NW_027468124.1:0-43434 GCF_965363235.1 Mytilus galloprovincialis
CATATTTTATACCATTGTTTATGGGGTATGCTTGTTTTGCATATATGTAATTCTTTAAAACAGAAGATTTTTTAATTTTAATTGAAAAAAATAATATTTTTAATTTATTTTTAAACAAATTTTGGTTTCAACTAGATTTCCATACAAAGAATGAATTTGTCTACCTTATGCAATTTACAGAATGTAAATATCTCTTGAAATAAAAAAGTTTTGCTGATTTTTAGCATATTTTCTTCATGAATTTAAGATTTTCTCCGATCAATTTTCTGGTATTTGAGATGTTATAGATAAGGATCTATAATTCTGTAACTGTTTGATCAAATTTTTTGAAACTTTGCACAATAACTACTGAGATGTATATCTTTATTTTAAAAGTGCAGTTTTAAGTCTGGGAAAAAAAATAAAGTCTGACAGGAATAGGATCCCAGTTAGGGCAACCAGTCCGGTACCCACGAATGTAGTTCTTAAAAAAAATATATAACTTTTGTTATAAATTGTGTAGTGTTATTATTTCACTAGTTCTGTAACTGAATGTAGTTTTATTTGAAAGGGTAGGCTTTCTAGTTTGAATTTCTGTAAAAATTTTGATTGATTTAAATGTAATCTGGCGTCAGTACATAGAGTAAATTGCCTAAATTCTAGCCTTTATTCTTTCCCGGAAGTAGACAGACTGACCCTGTTGTCAATAAAAACAAAATTTTGCAACGGAATGCCGGTCATGAGGCACTGAGATTGCACTTAGACACTTCTAAATGAATGCCTAACATGAACCAGAAGTCCCAAGGTGGCTATCAAAATTATTTATTGAACAGGACCCTATGTATTTACTATGATTTTCAATGCGTTCCAATGGGGCAAATAATTGGGTCCCCGTTCCTGTCAGAGAGCATGTTTTGAACATTTTAATCTGCAATTGTCAGCTCATTTTTAAAGTTTCATGGATGAAATTTGGCTCCAGGCTTCAAAATTTAATAAGGAAAACAATGGTGTAATTTTTTTTTAAATTTGAATTAAACTTTTTAAATTAAATTGAAATTTAAATTTATGAAATTTAAAAAAGTTTGTTTTTCAATTTAAAGTTTAAAAGGGGGTCACAGAAAGGTCATAGTTGTCTGTAATATGTATTCCTACACTTGCAAGTTAAAATGGAGGGATTTTTGAAAAATATCAGCAAATAGTATTAGAAAAAGTCACAGGGAAAGAAATAATAAATGTGTTATATGGGATCAGGGGACAGTGAAAGATGGAAAATATGGGCTTATTTCTTTCTAATATCTTATTTCTGGGACCTGGAAACAGAAAATAAACCCATAGTTTCAGTTTTAGGTTTTTAATAAGTTTTTGATAAATTGTGGCTATTAAATAAATCATTTAAGTGCCACGGTTCAGTTATGAAAGTTGTGTGCGAATCCAGCTAACATTTATTTAGAGCCGCATCACATACATAGCCACATATTATTGTGTGAACTCAGAAACACTTGCCAGGGGCTCCCTTATTTTACATTTTTTGGAAGATATTTAAGGGGTAGGGCTATAATATAGCTTATACAAGCAATTTAAACTCAATGTACAACAATTTAAGACTCCCTTTTAAAGATTTTGATGGTCCTTAAAAGGACCGTTAATTTTATCTGTATCTATTTCAGCAGTAAATGAATAGAGCTATATCTTCCTTGGTTTTGGAACTTTTGGAGATCTGCTTCTGGTTAAGGAAACACTTAGTGCTCTTTTAATAGTTTCACTGTTTGAATTTCATTTTAATTAATGCTTCTTTCCTAAGTTTCATTTTTAAAAGTTCCTGCATTATTAACTTGTCTTTGTTATCTATATTCAGGTTGGTGAACTTGGACTAAAGTACATGGATCCCAGCCACCAACAGTTTCAGTGTCCAAGAGAACACACATATGAACTAGTGGGACATTTAGAGCAGTCAAAAGTACAACAACGCACAGTAGCGTTAGGCGGTCAGGAAGATCAAGGATTTCCCTTCACATCTGTTAAACTATAGGAGGTGCTGTTTGACTGGTTTTAGCTACAAGTGAGAACTTCTCTGCATCTAGCCTCTTATATTGTATTTTAAATGAACTTAGCAGACTATTTGAAGACTTTGTCTCATATTTTATACCATTGTTTATGGGGTATGCTTGTTTTGCATATATGTAATTCTTTAAAACAGAAGATTTTTTAATTTTAATTGAAAAAAATAATATTTTTAATTTATTTTTAAACAAATTTTGGTTTCAACTAGATTTCCATACAAAGAATGAATTTGTCTACCTTATGCAATTTACAGAATGTAAATATCTCTTGAAATAAAAAAGTTTTGCTGATTTTTAGCATATTTTCTTCATGAATTTAAGATTTTCTCCGATCAATTTTCTGGTATTTGAGATGTTATAGATAAGGATCTATAATTCTGTAACTGTTTGATCAAATTTTTTGAAACTTTGCACAATAACTACTGAGATGTATATCTTTATTTTAAAAGTGCAGTTTTAAGTCTGGGAAAAAAAATAAAGTCTGACAGGAATAGGATCCCAGTTAGGGCAACCAGTCCGGTACCCACGAATGTAGTTCTTAAAAAAAATATATAACTTTTGTTATAAATTGTGTAGTGTTATTATTTCACTAGTTCTGTAACTGAATGTAGTTTTATTTGAAAGGGTAGGCTTTCTAGTTTGAATTTCTGTAAAAATTTTGATTGATTTAAATGTAATCTGGCGTCAGTACATAGAGTAAATTGCCTAAATTCTAGCCTTTATTCTTTCCCGGAAGTAGACAGACTGACCCTGTTGTCAATAAAAACAAAATTTTGCAACGGAATGCCGGTCATGAGGCACTGAGATTGCACTTAGACACTTCTAAATGAATGCCTAACATGAACCAGAAGTCCCAAGGTGGCTATCAAAATTATTTATTGAACAGGACCCTATGTATTTACTATGATTTTCAATGCGTTCCAATGGGGCAAATAATTGGGTCCCCGTTCCTGTCAGAGAGCATGTTTTGAACATTTTAATCTGCAATTGTCAGCTCATTTTTAAAGTTTCATGGATGAAATTTGGCTCCAGGCTTCAAAATTTAATAAGGAAAACAATGGTGTAATTTTTTTTTAAATTTGAATTAAACTTTTTAAATTAAATTGAAATTTAAATTTATGAAATTTAAAAAAGTTTGTTTTTCAATTTAAAGTTTAAAAGGGGGTCACAGAAAGGTCATAGTTGTCTGTAATATGTATTCCTACACTTGCAAGTTAAAATGGAGGGATTTTTGAAAAATATCAGCAAATAGTATTAGAAAAAGTCACAGGGAAAGAAATAATAAATGTGTTATATGGGATCAGGGGACAGTGAAAGATGGAAAATATGGGCTTATTTCTTTCTAATATCTTATTTCTGGGACCTGGAAACAGAAAATAAACCCATAGTTTCAGTTTTAGGTTTTTAATAAGTTTTTGATAAATTGTGGCTATTAAATAAATCATTTAAGTGCCACGGTTCAGTTATGAAAGTTGTGTGCGAATCCAGCTAACATTTATTTAGAGCCGCATCACATACATAGCCACATATTATTGTGTGAACTCAGAAACACTTGCCAGGGGCTCCCTTATTTTACATTTTTTGGAAGATATTTAAGGGGTAGGGCTATAATATAGCTTATACAAGCAATTTAAACTCAATGTACAACAATTTAAGACTCCCTTTTAAAGATTTTGATGGTCCTTAAAAGGACCGTTAATTTTATCTGTATCTATTTCAGCAGTAAATGAATAGAGCTATATCTTCCTTGGTTTTGGAACTTTTGGAGATCTGCTTCTGGTTAAGGAAACACTTAGTGCTCTTTTAATAGTTTCACTGTTTGAATTTCATTTTAATTAATGCTTCTTTCCTAAGTTTCATTTTTAAAAGTTCCTGCATTATTAACTTGTCTTTGTTATCTATATTCAGGTTGGTGAACTTGGACTAAAGTACATGGATCCCAGCCACCAACAGTTTCAGTGTCCAAGAGAACACACATATGAACTAGTGGGACATTTAGAGCAGTCAAAAGTACAACAACGCACAGTAGCGTTAGGCGGTCAGGAAGATCAAGGATTTCCCTTCACATCTGTTAAACTATAGGAGGTGCTGTTTGACTGGTTTTAGCTACAAGTGAGAACTTCTCTGCATCTAGCCTCTTATATTGTATTTTAAATGAACTTAGCAGACTATTTGAAGACTTTGTCTCATATTTTATACCATTGTTTATGGGGTATGCTTGTTTTGCATATATGTAATTCTTTAAAACAGAAGATTTTTTAATTTTAATTGAAAAAAATAATATTTTTAATTTATTTTTAAACAAATTTTGGTTTCAACTAGATTTCCATACAAAGAATGAATTTGTCTACCTTATGCAATTTACAGAATGTAAATATCTCTTGAAATAAAAAAGTTTTGCTGATTTTTAGCATATTTTCTTCATGAATTTAAGATTTTCTCCGATCAATTTTCTGGTATTTGAGATGTTATAGATAAGGATCTATAATTCTGTAACTGTTTGATCAAATTTTTTGAAACTTTGCACAATAACTACTGAGATGTATATCTTTATTTTAAAAGTGCAGTTTTAAGTCTGGGAAAAAAAATAAAGTCTGACAGGAATAGGATCCCAGTTAGGGCAACCAGTCCGGTACCCACGAATGTAGTTCTTAAAAAAAATATATAACTTTTGTTATAAATTGTGTAGTGTTATTATTTCACTAGTTCTGTAACTGAATGTAGTTTTATTTGAAAGGGTAGGCTTTCTAGTTTGAATTTCTGTAAAAATTTTGATTGATTTAAATGTAATCTGGCGTCAGTACATAGAGTAAATTGCCTAAATTCTAGCCTTTATTCTTTCCCGGAAGTAGACAGACTGACCCTGTTGTCAATAAAAACAAAATTTTGCAACGGAATGCCGGTCATGAGGCACTGAGATTGCACTTAGACACTTCTAAATGAATGCCTAACATGAACCAGAAGTCCCAAGGTGGCTATCAAAATTATTTATTGAACAGGACCCTATGTATTTACTATGATTTTCAATGCGTTCCAATGGGGCAAATAATTGGGTCCCCGTTCCTGTCAGAGAGCATGTTTTGAACATTTTAATCTGCAATTGTCAGCTCATTTTTAAAGTTTCATGGATGAAATTTGGCTCCAGGCTTCAAAATTTAATAAGGAAAACAATGGTGTAATTTTTTTTTAAATTTGAATTAAACTTTTTAAATTAAATTGAAATTTAAATTTATGAAATTTAAAAAAGTTTGTTTTTCAATTTAAAGTTTAAAAGGGGGTCACAGAAAGGTCATAGTTGTCTGTAATATGTATTCCTACACTTGCAAGTTAAAATGGAGGGATTTTTGAAAAATATCAGCAAATAGTATTAGAAAAAGTCACAGGGAAAGAAATAATAAATGTGTTATATGGGATCAGGGGACAGTGAAAGATGGAAAATATGGGCTTATTTCTTTCTAATATCTTATTTCTGGGACCTGGAAACAGAAAATAAACCCATAGTTTCAGTTTTAGGTTTTTAATAAGTTTTTGATAAATTGTGGCTATTAAATAAATCATTTAAGTGCCACGGTTCAGTTATGAAAGTTGTGTGCGAATCCAGCTAACATTTATTTAGAGCCGCATCACATACATAGCCACATATTATTGTGTGAACTCAGAAACACTTGCCAGGGGCTCCCTTATTTTACATTTTTTGGAAGATATTTAAGGGGTAGGGCTATAATATAGCTTATACAAGCAATTTAAACTCAATGTACAACAATTTAAGACTCCCTTTTAAAGATTTTGATGGTCCTTAAAAGGACCGTTAATTTTATCTGTATCTATTTCAGCAGTAAATGAATAGAGCTATATCTTCCTTGGTTTTGGAACTTTTGGAGATCTGCTTCTGGTTAAGGAAACACTTAGTGCTCTTTTAATAGTTTCACTGTTTGAATTTCATTTTAATTAATGCTTCTTTCCTAAGTTTCATTTTTAAAAGTTCCTGCATTATTAACTTGTCTTTGTTATCTATATTCAGGTTGGTGAACTTGGACTAAAGTACATGGATCCCAGCCACCAACAGTTTCAGTGTCCAAGAGAACACACATATGAACTAGTGGGACATTTAGAGCAGTCAAAAGTACAACAACGCACAGTAGCGTTAGGCGGTCAGGAAGATCAAGGATTTCCCTTCACATCTGTTAAACTATAGGAGGTGCTGTTTGACTGGTTTTAGCTACAAGTGAGAACTTCTCTGCATCTAGCCTCTTATATTGTATTTTAAATGAACTTAGCAGACTATTTGAAGACTTTGTCTCATATTTTATACCATTGTTTATGGGGTATGCTTGTTTTGCATATATGTAATTCTTTAAAACAGAAGATTTTTTAATTTTAATTGAAAAAAATAATATTTTTAATTTATTTTTAAACAAATTTTGGTTTCAACTAGATTTCCATACAAAGAATGAATTTGTCTACCTTATGCAATTTACAGAATGTAAATATCTCTTGAAATAAAAAAGTTTTGCTGATTTTTAGCATATTTTCTTCATGAATTTAAGATTTTCTCCGATCAATTTTCTGGTATTTGAGATGTTATAGATAAGGATCTATAATTCTGTAACTGTTTGATCAAATTTTTTGAAACTTTGCACAATAACTACTGAGATGTATATCTTTATTTTAAAAGTGCAGTTTTAAGTCTGGGAAAAAAAATAAAGTCTGACAGGAATAGGATCCCAGTTAGGGCAACCAGTCCGGTACCCACGAATGTAGTTCTTAAAAAAAATATATAACTTTTGTTATAAATTGTGTAGTGTTATTATTTCACTAGTTCTGTAACTGAATGTAGTTTTATTTGAAAGGGTAGGCTTTCTAGTTTGAATTTCTGTAAAAATTTTGATTGATTTAAATGTAATCTGGCGTCAGTACATAGAGTAAATTGCCTAAATTCTAGCCTTTATTCTTTCCCGGAAGTAGACAGACTGACCCTGTTGTCAATAAAAACAAAATTTTGCAACGGAATGCCGGTCATGAGGCACTGAGATTGCACTTAGACACTTCTAAATGAATGCCTAACATGAACCAGAAGTCCCAAGGTGGCTATCAAAATTATTTATTGAACAGGACCCTATGTATTTACTATGATTTTCAATGCGTTCCAATGGGGCAAATAATTGGGTCCCCGTTCCTGTCAGAGAGCATGTTTTGAACATTTTAATCTGCAATTGTCAGCTCATTTTTAAAGTTTCATGGATGAAATTTGGCTCCAGGCTTCAAAATTTAATAAGGAAAACAATGGTGTAATTTTTTTTTAAATTTGAATTAAACTTTTTAAATTAAATTGAAATTTAAATTTATGAAATTTAAAAAAGTTTGTTTTTCAATTTAAAGTTTAAAAGGGGGTCACAGAAAGGTCATAGTTGTCTGTAATATGTATTCCTACACTTGCAAGTTAAAATGGAGGGATTTTTGAAAAATATCAGCAAATAGTATTAGAAAAAGTCACAGGGAAAGAAATAATAAATGTGTTATATGGGATCAGGGGACAGTGAAAGATGGAAAATATGGGCTTATTTCTTTCTAATATCTTATTTCTGGGACCTGGAAACAGAAAATAAACCCATAGTTTCAGTTTTAGGTTTTTAATAAGTTTTTGATAAATTGTGGCTATTAAATAAATCATTTAAGTGCCACGGTTCAGTTATGAAAGTTGTGTGCGAATCCAGCTAACATTTATTTAGAGCCGCATCACATACATAGCCACATATTATTGTGTGAACTCAGAAACACTTGCCAGGGGCTCCCTTATTTTACATTTTTTGGAAGATATTTAAGGGGTAGGGCTATAATATAGCTTATACAAGCAATTTAAACTCAATGTACAACAATTTAAGACTCCCTTTTAAAGATTTTGATGGTCCTTAAAAGGACCGTTAATTTTATCTGTATCTATTTCAGCAGTAAATGAATAGAGCTATATCTTCCTTGGTTTTGGAACTTTTGGAGATCTGCTTCTGGTTAAGGAAACACTTAGTGCTCTTTTAATAGTTTCACTGTTTGAATTTCATTTTAATTAATGCTTCTTTCCTAAGTTTCATTTTTAAAAGTTCCTGCATTATTAACTTGTCTTTGTTATCTATATTCAGGTTGGTGAACTTGGACTAAAGTACATGGATCCCAGCCACCAACAGTTTCAGTGTCCAAGAGAACACACATATGAACTAGTGGGACATTTAGAGCAGTCAAAAGTACAACAACGCACAGTAGCGTTAGGCGGTCAGGAAGATCAAGGATTTCCCTTCACATCTGTTAAACTATAGGAGGTGCTGTTTGACTGGTTTTAGCTACAAGTGAGAACTTCTCTGCATCTAGCCTCTTATATTGTATTTTAAATGAACTTAGCAGACTATTTGAAGACTTTGTCTCATATTTTATACCATTGTTTATGGGGTATGCTTGTTTTGCATATATGTAATTCTTTAAAACAGAAGATTTTTTAATTTTAATTGAAAAAAATAATATTTTTAATTTATTTTTAAACAAATTTTGGTTTCAACTAGATTTCCATACAAAGAATGAATTTGTCTACCTTATGCAATTTACAGAATGTAAATATCTCTTGAAATAAAAAAGTTTTGCTGATTTTTAGCATATTTTCTTCATGAATTTAAGATTTTCTCCGATCAATTTTCTGGTATTTGAGATGTTATAGATAAGGATCTATAATTCTGTAACTGTTTGATCAAATTTTTTGAAACTTTGCACAATAACTACTGAGATGTATATCTTTATTTTAAAAGTGCAGTTTTAAGTCTGGGAAAAAAAATAAAGTCTGACAGGAATAGGATCCCAGTTAGGGCAACCAGTCCGGTACCCACGAATGTAGTTCTTAAAAAAAATATATAACTTTTGTTATAAATTGTGTAGTGTTATTATTTCACTAGTTCTGTAACTGAATGTAGTTTTATTTGAAAGGGTAGGCTTTCTAGTTTGAATTTCTGTAAAAATTTTGATTGATTTAAATGTAATCTGGCGTCAGTACATAGAGTAAATTGCCTAAATTCTAGCCTTTATTCTTTCCCGGAAGTAGACAGACTGACCCTGTTGTCAATAAAAACAAAATTTTGCAACGGAATGCCGGTCATGAGGCACTGAGATTGCACTTAGACACTTCTAAATGAATGCCTAACATGAACCAGAAGTCCCAAGGTGGCTATCAAAATTATTTATTGAACAGGACCCTATGTATTTACTATGATTTTCAATGCGTTCCAATGGGGCAAATAATTGGGTCCCCGTTCCTGTCAGAGAGCATGTTTTGAACATTTTAATCTGCAATTGTCAGCTCATTTTTAAAGTTTCATGGATGAAATTTGGCTCCAGGCTTCAAAATTTAATAAGGAAAACAATGGTGTAATTTTTTTTTAAATTTGAATTAAACTTTTTAAATTAAATTGAAATTTAAATTTATGAAATTTAAAAAAGTTTGTTTTTCAATTTAAAGTTTAAAAGGGGGTCACAGAAAGGTCATAGTTGTCTGTAATATGTATTCCTACACTTGCAAGTTAAAATGGAGGGATTTTTGAAAAATATCAGCAAATAGTATTAGAAAAAGTCACAGGGAAAGAAATAATAAATGTGTTATATGGGATCAGGGGACAGTGAAAGATGGAAAATATGGGCTTATTTCTTTCTAATATCTTATTTCTGGGACCTGGAAACAGAAAATAAACCCATAGTTTCAGTTTTAGGTTTTTAATAAGTTTTTGATAAATTGTGGCTATTAAATAAATCATTTAAGTGCCACGGTTCAGTTATGAAAGTTGTGTGCGAATCCAGCTAACATTTATTTAGAGCCGCATCACATACATAGCCACATATTATTGTGTGAACTCAGAAACACTTGCCAGGGGCTCCCTTATTTTACATTTTTTGGAAGATATTTAAGGGGTAGGGCTATAATATAGCTTATACAAGCAATTTAAACTCAATGTACAACAATTTAAGACTCCCTTTTAAAGATTTTGATGGTCCTTAAAAGGACCGTTAATTTTATCTGTATCTATTTCAGCAGTAAATGAATAGAGCTATATCTTCCTTGGTTTTGGAACTTTTGGAGATCTGCTTCTGGTTAAGGAAACACTTAGTGCTCTTTTAATAGTTTCACTGTTTGAATTTCATTTTAATTAATGCTTCTTTCCTAAGTTTCATTTTTAAAAGTTCCTGCATTATTAACTTGTCTTTGTTATCTATATTCAGGTTGGTGAACTTGGACTAAAGTACATGGATCCCAGCCACCAACAGTTTCAGTGTCCAAGAGAACACACATATGAACTAGTGGGACATTTAGAGCAGTCAAAAGTACAACAACGCACAGTAGCGTTAGGCGGTCAGGAAGATCAAGGATTTCCCTTCACATCTGTTAAACTATAGGAGGTGCTGTTTGACTGGTTTTAGCTACAAGTGAGAACTTCTCTGCATCTAGCCTCTTATATTGTATTTTAAATGAACTTAGCAGACTATTTGAAGACTTTGTCTCATATTTTATACCATTGTTTATGGGGTATGCTTGTTTTGCATATATGTAATTCTTTAAAACAGAAGATTTTTTAATTTTAATTGAAAAAAATAATATTTTTAATTTATTTTTAAACAAATTTTGGTTTCAACTAGATTTCCATACAAAGAATGAATTTGTCTACCTTATGCAATTTACAGAATGTAAATATCTCTTGAAATAAAAAAGTTTTGCTGATTTTTAGCATATTTTCTTCATGAATTTAAGATTTTCTCCGATCAATTTTCTGGTATTTGAGATGTTATAGATAAGGATCTATAATTCTGTAACTGTTTGATCAAATTTTTTGAAACTTTGCACAATAACTACTGAGATGTATATCTTTATTTTAAAAGTGCAGTTTTAAGTCTGGGAAAAAAAATAAAGTCTGACAGGAATAGGATCCCAGTTAGGGCAACCAGTCCGGTACCCACGAATGTAGTTCTTAAAAAAAATATATAACTTTTGTTATAAATTGTGTAGTGTTATTATTTCACTAGTTCTGTAACTGAATGTAGTTTTATTTGAAAGGGTAGGCTTTCTAGTTTGAATTTCTGTAAAAATTTTGATTGATTTAAATGTAATCTGGCGTCAGTACATAGAGTAAATTGCCTAAATTCTAGCCTTTATTCTTTCCCGGAAGTAGACAGACTGACCCTGTTGTCAATAAAAACAAAATTTTGCAACGGAATGCCGGTCATGAGGCACTGAGATTGCACTTAGACACTTCTAAATGAATGCCTAACATGAACCAGAAGTCCCAAGGTGGCTATCAAAATTATTTATTGAACAGGACCCTATGTATTTACTATGATTTTCAATGCGTTCCAATGGGGCAAATAATTGGGTCCCCGTTCCTGTCAGAGAGCATGTTTTGAACATTTTAATCTGCAATTGTCAGCTCATTTTTAAAGTTTCATGGATGAAATTTGGCTCCAGGCTTCAAAATTTAATAAGGAAAACAATGGTGTAATTTTTTTTTAAATTTGAATTAAACTTTTTAAATTAAATTGAAATTTAAATTTATGAAATTTAAAAAAGTTTGTTTTTCAATTTAAAGTTTAAAAGGGGGTCACAGAAAGGTCATAGTTGTCTGTAATATGTATTCCTACACTTGCAAGTTAAAATGGAGGGATTTTTGAAAAATATCAGCAAATAGTATTAGAAAAAGTCACAGGGAAAGAAATAATAAATGTGTTATATGGGATCAGGGGACAGTGAAAGATGGAAAATATGGGCTTATTTCTTTCTAATATCTTATTTCTGGGACCTGGAAACAGAAAATAAACCCATAGTTTCAGTTTTAGGTTTTTAATAAGTTTTTGATAAATTGTGGCTATTAAATAAATCATTTAAGTGCCACGGTTCAGTTATGAAAGTTGTGTGCGAATCCAGCTAACATTTATTTAGAGCCGCATCACATACATAGCCACATATTATTGTGTGAACTCAGAAACACTTGCCAGGGGCTCCCTTATTTTACATTTTTTGGAAGATATTTAAGGGGTAGGGCTATAATATAGCTTATACAAGCAATTTAAACTCAATGTACAACAATTTAAGACTCCCTTTTAAAGATTTTGATGGTCCTTAAAAGGACCGTTAATTTTATCTGTATCTATTTCAGCAGTAAATGAATAGAGCTATATCTTCCTTGGTTTTGGAACTTTTGGAGATCTGCTTCTGGTTAAGGAAACACTTAGTGCTCTTTTAATAGTTTCACTGTTTGAATTTCATTTTAATTAATGCTTCTTTCCTAAGTTTCATTTTTAAAAGTTCCTGCATTATTAACTTGTCTTTGTTATCTATATTCAGGTTGGTGAACTTGGACTAAAGTACATGGATCCCAGCCACCAACAGTTTCAGTGTCCAAGAGAACACACATATGAACTAGTGGGACATTTAGAGCAGTCAAAAGTACAACAACGCACAGTAGCGTTAGGCGGTCAGGAAGATCAAGGATTTCCCTTCACATCTGTTAAACTATAGGAGGTGCTGTTTGACTGGTTTTAGCTACAAGTGAGAACTTCTCTGCATCTAGCCTCTTATATTGTATTTTAAATGAACTTAGCAGACTATTTGAAGACTTTGTCTCATATTTTATACCATTGTTTATGGGGTATGCTTGTTTTGCATATATGTAATTCTTTAAAACAGAAGATTTTTTAATTTTAATTGAAAAAAATAATATTTTTAATTTATTTTTAAACAAATTTTGGTTTCAACTAGATTTCCATACAAAGAATGAATTTGTCTACCTTATGCAATTTACAGAATGTAAATATCTCTTGAAATAAAAAAGTTTTGCTGATTTTTAGCATATTTTCTTCATGAATTTAAGATTTTCTCCGATCAATTTTCTGGTATTTGAGATGTTATAGATAAGGATCTATAATTCTGTAACTGTTTGATCAAATTTTTTGAAACTTTGCACAATAACTACTGAGATGTATATCTTTATTTTAAAAGTGCAGTTTTAAGTCTGGGAAAAAAAATAAAGTCTGACAGGAATAGGATCCCAGTTAGGGCAACCAGTCCGGTACCCACGAATGTAGTTCTTAAAAAAAATATATAACTTTTGTTATAAATTGTGTAGTGTTATTATTTCACTAGTTCTGTAACTGAATGTAGTTTTATTTGAAAGGGTAGGCTTTCTAGTTTGAATTTCTGTAAAAATTTTGATTGATTTAAATGTAATCTGGCGTCAGTACATAGAGTAAATTGCCTAAATTCTAGCCTTTATTCTTTCCCGGAAGTAGACAGACTGACCCTGTTGTCAATAAAAACAAAATTTTGCAACGGAATGCCGGTCATGAGGCACTGAGATTGCACTTAGACACTTCTAAATGAATGCCTAACATGAACCAGAAGTCCCAAGGTGGCTATCAAAATTATTTATTGAACAGGACCCTATGTATTTACTATGATTTTCAATGCGTTCCAATGGGGCAAATAATTGGGTCCCCGTTCCTGTCAGAGAGCATGTTTTGAACATTTTAATCTGCAATTGTCAGCTCATTTTTAAAGTTTCATGGATGAAATTTGGCTCCAGGCTTCAAAATTTAATAAGGAAAACAATGGTGTAATTTTTTTTTAAATTTGAATTAAACTTTTTAAATTAAATTGAAATTTAAATTTATGAAATTTAAAAAAGTTTGTTTTTCAATTTAAAGTTTAAAAGGGGGTCACAGAAAGGTCATAGTTGTCTGTAATATGTATTCCTACACTTGCAAGTTAAAATGGAGGGATTTTTGAAAAATATCAGCAAATAGTATTAGAAAAAGTCACAGGGAAAGAAATAATAAATGTGTTATATGGGATCAGGGGACAGTGAAAGATGGAAAATATGGGCTTATTTCTTTCTAATATCTTATTTCTGGGACCTGGAAACAGAAAATAAACCCATAGTTTCAGTTTTAGGTTTTTAATAAGTTTTTGATAAATTGTGGCTATTAAATAAATCATTTAAGTGCCACGGTTCAGTTATGAAAGTTGTGTGCGAATCCAGCTAACATTTATTTAGAGCCGCATCACATACATAGCCACATATTATTGTGTGAACTCAGAAACACTTGCCAGGGGCTCCCTTATTTTACATTTTTTGGAAGATATTTAAGGGGTAGGGCTATAATATAGCTTATACAAGCAATTTAAACTCAATGTACAACAATTTAAGACTCCCTTTTAAAGATTTTGATGGTCCTTAAAAGGACCGTTAATTTTATCTGTATCTATTTCAGCAGTAAATGAATAGAGCTATATCTTCCTTGGTTTTGGAACTTTTGGAGATCTGCTTCTGGTTAAGGAAACACTTAGTGCTCTTTTAATAGTTTCACTGTTTGAATTTCATTTTAATTAATGCTTCTTTCCTAAGTTTCATTTTTAAAAGTTCCTGCATTATTAACTTGTCTTTGTTATCTATATTCAGGTTGGTGAACTTGGACTAAAGTACATGGATCCCAGCCACCAACAGTTTCAGTGTCCAAGAGAACACACATATGAACTAGTGGGACATTTAGAGCAGTCAAAAGTACAACAACGCACAGTAGCGTTAGGCGGTCAGGAAGATCAAGGATTTCCCTTCACATCTGTTAAACTATAGGAGGTGCTGTTTGACTGGTTTTAGCTACAAGTGAGAACTTCTCTGCATCTAGCCTCTTATATTGTATTTTAAATGAACTTAGCAGACTATTTGAAGACTTTGTCTCATATTTTATACCATTGTTTATGGGGTATGCTTGTTTTGCATATATGTAATTCTTTAAAACAGAAGATTTTTTAATTTTAATTGAAAAAAATAATATTTTTAATTTATTTTTAAACAAATTTTGGTTTCAACTAGATTTCCATACAAAGAATGAATTTGTCTACCTTATGCAATTTACAGAATGTAAATATCTCTTGAAATAAAAAAGTTTTGCTGATTTTTAGCATATTTTCTTCATGAATTTAAGATTTTCTCCGATCAATTTTCTGGTATTTGAGATGTTATAGATAAGGATCTATAATTCTGTAACTGTTTGATCAAATTTTTTGAAACTTTGCACAATAACTACTGAGATGTATATCTTTATTTTAAAAGTGCAGTTTTAAGTCTGGGAAAAAAAATAAAGTCTGACAGGAATAGGATCCCAGTTAGGGCAACCAGTCCGGTACCCACGAATGTAGTTCTTAAAAAAAATATATAACTTTTGTTATAAATTGTGTAGTGTTATTATTTCACTAGTTCTGTAACTGAATGTAGTTTTATTTGAAAGGGTAGGCTTTCTAGTTTGAATTTCTGTAAAAATTTTGATTGATTTAAATGTAATCTGGCGTCAGTACATAGAGTAAATTGCCTAAATTCTAGCCTTTATTCTTTCCCGGAAGTAGACAGACTGACCCTGTTGTCAATAAAAACAAAATTTTGCAACGGAATGCCGGTCATGAGGCACTGAGATTGCACTTAGACACTTCTAAATGAATGCCTAACATGAACCAGAAGTCCCAAGGTGGCTATCAAAATTATTTATTGAACAGGACCCTATGTATTTACTATGATTTTCAATGCGTTCCAATGGGGCAAATAATTGGGTCCCCGTTCCTGTCAGAGAGCATGTTTTGAACATTTTAATCTGCAATTGTCAGCTCATTTTTAAAGTTTCATGGATGAAATTTGGCTCCAGGCTTCAAAATTTAATAAGGAAAACAATGGTGTAATTTTTTTTTAAATTTGAATTAAACTTTTTAAATTAAATTGAAATTTAAATTTATGAAATTTAAAAAAGTTTGTTTTTCAATTTAAAGTTTAAAAGGGGGTCACAGAAAGGTCATAGTTGTCTGTAATATGTATTCCTACACTTGCAAGTTAAAATGGAGGGATTTTTGAAAAATATCAGCAAATAGTATTAGAAAAAGTCACAGGGAAAGAAATAATAAATGTGTTATATGGGATCAGGGGACAGTGAAAGATGGAAAATATGGGCTTATTTCTTTCTAATATCTTATTTCTGGGACCTGGAAACAGAAAATAAACCCATAGTTTCAGTTTTAGGTTTTTAATAAGTTTTTGATAAATTGTGGCTATTAAATAAATCATTTAAGTGCCACGGTTCAGTTATGAAAGTTGTGTGCGAATCCAGCTAACATTTATTTAGAGCCGCATCACATACATAGCCACATATTATTGTGTGAACTCAGAAACACTTGCCAGGGGCTCCCTTATTTTACATTTTTTGGAAGATATTTAAGGGGTAGGGCTATAATATAGCTTATACAAGCAATTTAAACTCAATGTACAACAATTTAAGACTCCCTTTTAAAGATTTTGATGGTCCTTAAAAGGACCGTTAATTTTATCTGTATCTATTTCAGCAGTAAATGAATAGAGCTATATCTTCCTTGGTTTTGGAACTTTTGGAGATCTGCTTCTGGTTAAGGAAACACTTAGTGCTCTTTTAATAGTTTCACTGTTTGAATTTCATTTTAATTAATGCTTCTTTCCTAAGTTTCATTTTTAAAAGTTCCTGCATTATTAACTTGTCTTTGTTATCTATATTCAGGTTGGTGAACTTGGACTAAAGTACATGGATCCCAGCCACCAACAGTTTCAGTGTCCAAGAGAACACACATATGAACTAGTGGGACATTTAGAGCAGTCAAAAGTACAACAACGCACAGTAGCGTTAGGCGGTCAGGAAGATCAAGGATTTCCCTTCACATCTGTTAAACTATAGGAGGTGCTGTTTGACTGGTTTTAGCTACAAGTGAGAACTTCTCTGCATCTAGCCTCTTATATTGTATTTTAAATGAACTTAGCAGACTATTTGAAGACTTTGTCTCATATTTTATACCATTGTTTATGGGGTATGCTTGTTTTGCATATATGTAATTCTTTAAAACAGAAGATTTTTTAATTTTAATTGAAAAAAATAATATTTTTAATTTATTTTTAAACAAATTTTGGTTTCAACTAGATTTCCATACAAAGAATGAATTTGTCTACCTTATGCAATTTACAGAATGTAAATATCTCTTGAAATAAAAAAGTTTTGCTGATTTTTAGCATATTTTCTTCATGAATTTAAGATTTTCTCCGATCAATTTTCTGGTATTTGAGATGTTATAGATAAGGATCTATAATTCTGTAACTGTTTGATCAAATTTTTTGAAACTTTGCACAATAACTACTGAGATGTATATCTTTATTTTAAAAGTGCAGTTTTAAGTCTGGGAAAAAAAATAAAGTCTGACAGGAATAGGATCCCAGTTAGGGCAACCAGTCCGGTACCCACGAATGTAGTTCTTAAAAAAAATATATAACTTTTGTTATAAATTGTGTAGTGTTATTATTTCACTAGTTCTGTAACTGAATGTAGTTTTATTTGAAAGGGTAGGCTTTCTAGTTTGAATTTCTGTAAAAATTTTGATTGATTTAAATGTAATCTGGCGTCAGTACATAGAGTAAATTGCCTAAATTCTAGCCTTTATTCTTTCCCGGAAGTAGACAGACTGACCCTGTTGTCAATAAAAACAAAATTTTGCAACGGAATGCCGGTCATGAGGCACTGAGATTGCACTTAGACACTTCTAAATGAATGCCTAACATGAACCAGAAGTCCCAAGGTGGCTATCAAAATTATTTATTGAACAGGACCCTATGTATTTACTATGATTTTCAATGCGTTCCAATGGGGCAAATAATTGGGTCCCCGTTCCTGTCAGAGAGCATGTTTTGAACATTTTAATCTGCAATTGTC
Organism: Mytilus galloprovincialis; assembly: GCF_965363235.1. NCBI lineage: Eukaryota > Metazoa > Mollusca > Bivalvia > Mytilida > Mytilidae > Mytilus > Mytilus galloprovincialis. The sequence continues at coordinate 17,823 of NW_027468124.1, forward strand.
AGCTCATTTTTAAAGTTTCATGGATGAAATTTGGCTCCAGGCTTCAAAATTTAATAAGGAAAACAATGGTGTAATTTTTTTTTAAATTTGAATTAAACTTTTTAAATTAAATTGAAATTTAAATTTATGAAATTTAAAAAAGTTTGTTTTTCAATTTAAAGTTTAAAAGGGGGTCACAGAAAGGTCATAGTTGTCTGTAATATGTATTCCTACACTTGCAAGTTAAAATGGAGGGATTTTTGAAAAATATCAGCAAATAGTATTAGAAAAAGTCACAGGGAAAGAAATAATAAATGTGTTATATGGGATCAGGGGACAGTGAAAGATGGAAAATATGGGCTTATTTCTTTCTAATATCTTATTTCTGGGACCTGGAAACAGAAAATAAACCCATAGTTTCAGTTTTAGGTTTTTAATAAGTTTTTGATAAATTGTGGCTATTAAATAAATCATTTAAGTGCCACGGTTCAGTTATGAAAGTTGTGTGCGAATCCAGCTAACATTTATTTAGAGCCGCATCACATACATAGCCACATATTATTGTGTGAACTCAGAAACACTTGCCAGGGGCTCCCTTATTTTACATTTTTTGGAAGATATTTAAGGGGTAGGGCTATAATATAGCTTATACAAGCAATTTAAACTCAATGTACAACAATTTAAGACTCCCTTTTAAAGATTTTGATGGTCCTTAAAAGGACCGTTAATTTTATCTGTATCTATTTCAGCAGTAAATGAATAGAGCTATATCTTCCTTGGTTTTGGAACTTTTGGAGATCTGCTTCTGGTTAAGGAAACACTTAGTGCTCTTTTAATAGTTTCACTGTTTGAATTTCATTTTAATTAATGCTTCTTTCCTAAGTTTCATTTTTAAAAGTTCCTGCATTATTAACTTGTCTTTGTTATCTATATTCAGGTTGGTGAACTTGGACTAAAGTACATGGATCCCAGCCACCAACAGTTTCAGTGTCCAAGAGAACACACATATGAACTAGTGGGACATTTAGAGCAGTCAAAAGTACAACAACGCACAGTAGCGTTAGGCGGTCAGGAAGATCAAGGATTTCCCTTCACATCTGTTAAACTATAGGAGGTGCTGTTTGACTGGTTTTAGCTACAAGTGAGAACTTCTCTGCATCTAGCCTCTTATATTGTATTTTAAATGAACTTAGCAGACTATTTGAAGACTTTGTCTCATATTTTATACCATTGTTTATGGGGTATGCTTGTTTTGCATATATGTAATTCTTTAAAACAGAAGATTTTTTAATTTTAATTGAAAAAAATAATATTTTTAATTTATTTTTAAACAAATTTTGGTTTCAACTAGATTTCCATACAAAGAATGAATTTGTCTACCTTATGCAATTTACAGAATGTAAATATCTCTTGAAATAAAAAAGTTTTGCTGATTTTTAGCATATTTTCTTCATGAATTTAAGATTTTCTCCGATCAATTTTCTGGTATTTGAGATGTTATAGATAAGGATCTATAATTCTGTAACTGTTTGATCAAATTTTTTGAAACTTTGCACAATAACTACTGAGATGTATATCTTTATTTTAAAAGTGCAGTTTTAAGTCTGGGAAAAAAAATAAAGTCTGACAGGAATAGGATCCCAGTTAGGGCAACCAGTCCGGTACCCACGAATGTAGTTCTTAAAAAAAATATATAACTTTTGTTATAAATTGTGTAGTGTTATTATTTCACTAGTTCTGTAACTGAATGTAGTTTTATTTGAAAGGGTAGGCTTTCTAGTTTGAATTTCTGTAAAAATTTTGATTGATTTAAATGTAATCTGGCGTCAGTACATAGAGTAAATTGCCTAAATTCTAGCCTTTATTCTTTCCCGGAAGTAGACAGACTGACCCTGTTGTCAATAAAAACAAAATTTTGCAACGGAATGCCGGTCATGAGGCACTGAGATTGCACTTAGACACTTCTAAATGAATGCCTAACATGAACCAGAAGTCCCAAGGTGGCTATCAAAATTATTTATTGAACAGGACCCTATGTATTTACTATGATTTTCAATGCGTTCCAATGGGGCAAATAATTGGGTCCCCGTTCCTGTCAGAGAGCATGTTTTGAACATTTTAATCTGCAATTGTCAGCTCATTTTTAAAGTTTCATGGATGAAATTTGGCTCCAGGCTTCAAAATTTAATAAGGAAAACAATGGTGTAATTTTTTTTTAAATTTGAATTAAACTTTTTAAATTAAATTGAAATTTAAATTTATGAAATTTAAAAAAGTTTGTTTTTCAATTTAAAGTTTAAAAGGGGGTCACAGAAAGGTCATAGTTGTCTGTAATATGTATTCCTACACTTGCAAGTTAAAATGGAGGGATTTTTGAAAAATATCAGCAAATAGTATTAGAAAAAGTCACAGGGAAAGAAATAATAAATGTGTTATATGGGATCAGGGGACAGTGAAAGATGGAAAATATGGGCTTATTTCTTTCTAATATCTTATTTCTGGGACCTGGAAACAGAAAATAAACCCATAGTTTCAGTTTTAGGTTTTTAATAAGTTTTTGATAAATTGTGGCTATTAAATAAATCATTTAAGTGCCACGGTTCAGTTATGAAAGTTGTGTGCGAATCCAGCTAACATTTATTTAGAGCCGCATCACATACATAGCCACATATTATTGTGTGAACTCAGAAACACTTGCCAGGGGCTCCCTTATTTTACATTTTTTGGAAGATATTTCAGGGGTAGGGCTATAATATAGCTTATACAAGCAATTTAAACTCAATGTACAACAATTTAAGACTCCCTTTTAAAGATTTTGATGGTCCTTAAAAGGACCGTTAATTTTATCTGTATCTATTTCAGCAGTAAATGAATAGAGCTATATCTTCCTTGGTTTTGGAACTTTTGGAGATCTGCTTCTGGTTAAGGAAACACTTAGTGCTCTTTTAATAGTTTCACTGTTTGAATTTCATTTTAATTAATGCTTCTTTCCTAAGTTTCATTTTTAAAAGTTCCTGCATTATTAACTTGTCTTTGTTATCTATATTCAGGTTGGTGAACTTGGACTAAAGTACATGGATCCCAGCCACCAACAGTTTCAGTGTCCAAGAGAACACACATATGAACTAGTGGGACATTTAGAGCAGTCAAAAGTACAACAACGCACAGTAGCGTTAGGCGGTCAGGAAGATCAAGGATTTCCCTTCACATCTGTTAAACTATAGGAGGTGCTGTTTGACTGGTTTTAGCTACAAGTGAGAACTTCTCTGCATCTAGCCTCTTATATTGTATTTTAAATGAACTTAGCAGACTATTTGAAGACTTTGTCTCATATTTTATACCATTGTTTATGGGGTATGCTTGTTTTGCATATATGTAATTCTTTAAAACAGAAGATTTTTTAATTTTAATTGAAAAAAATAATATTTTTAATTTATTTTTAAACAAATTTTGGTTTCAACTAGATTTCCATACAAAGAATGAATTTGTCTACCTTATGCAATTTACAGAATGTAAATATCTCTTGAAATAAAAAAGTTTTGCTGATTTTTAGCATATTTTCTTCATGAATTTAAGATTTTCTCCGATCAATTTTCTGGTATTTGAGATGTTATAGATAAGGATCTATAATTCTGTAACTGTTTGATCAAATTTTTTGAAACTTTGCACAATAACTACTGAGATGTATATCTTTATTTTAAAAGTGCAGTTTTAAGTCTGGGAAAAAAAATAAAGTCTGACAGGAATAGGATCCCAGTTAGGGCAACCAGTCCGGTACCCACGAATGTAGTTCTTAAAAAAAATATATAACTTTTGTTATAAATTGTGTAGTGTTATTATTTCACTAGTTCTGTAACTGAATGTAGTTTTATTTGAAAGGGTAGGCTTTCTAGTTTGAATTTCTGTAAAAATTTTGATTGATTTAAATGTAATCTGGCGTCAGTACATAGAGTAAATTGCCTAAATTCTAGCCTTTATTCTTTCCCGGAAGTAGACAGACTGACCCTGTTGTCAATAAAAACAAAATTTTGCAACGGAATGCCGGTCATGAGGCACTGAGATTGCACTTAGACACTTCTAAATGAATGCCTAACATGAACCAGAAGTCCCAAGGTGGCTATCAAAATTATTTATTGAACAGGACCCTATGTATTTACTATGATTTTCAATGCGTTCCAATGGGGCAAATAATTGGGTCCCCGTTCCTGTCAGAGAGCATGTTTTGAACATTTTAATCTGCAATTGTCAGCTCATTTTTAAAGTTTCATGGATGAAATTTGGCTCCAGGCTTCAAAATTTAATAAGGAAAACAATGGTGTAATTTTTTTTTAAATTTGAATTAAACTTTTTAAATTAAATTGAAATTTAAATTTATGAAATTTAAAAAAGTTTGTTTTTCAATTTAAAGTTTAAAAGGGGGTCACAGAAAGGTCATAGTTGTCTGTAATATGTATTCCTACACTTGCAAGTTAAAATGGAGGGATTTTTGAAAAATATCAGCAAATAGTATTAGAAAAAGTCACAGGGAAAGAAATAATAAATGTGTTATATGGGATCAGGGGACAGTGAAAGATGGAAAATATGGGCTTATTTCTTTCTAATATCTTATTTCTGGGACCTGGAAACAGAAAATAAACCCATAGTTTCAGTTTTAGGTTTTTAATAAGTTTTTGATAAATTGTGGCTATTAAATAAATCATTTAAGTGCCACGGTTCAGTTATGAAAGTTGTGTGCGAATCCAGCTAACATTTATTTAGAGCCGCATCACATACATAGCCACATATTATTGTGTGAACTCAGAAACACTTGCCAGGGGCTCCCTTATTTTACATTTTTTGGAAGATATTTAAGGGGTAGGGCTATAATATAGCTTATACAAGCAATTTAAACTCAATGTACAACAATTTAAGACTCCCTTTTAAAGATTTTGATGGTCCTTAAAAGGACCGTTAATTTTATCTGTATCTATTTCAGCAGTAAATGAATAGAGCTATATCTTCCTTGGTTTTGGAACTTTTGGAGATCTGCTTCTGGTTAAGGAAACACTTAGTGCTCTTTTAATAGTTTCACTGTTTGAATTTCATTTTAATTAATGCTTCTTTCCTAAGTTTCATTTTTAAAAGTTCCTGCATTATTAACTTGTCTTTGTTATCTATATTCAGGTTGGTGAACTTGGACTAAAGTACATGGATCCCAGCCACCAACAGTTTCAGTGTCCAAGAGAACACACATATGAACTAGTGGGACATTTAGAGCAGTCAAAAGTACAACAACGCACAGTAGCGTTAGGCGGTCAGGAAGATCAAGGATTTCCCTTCACATCTGTTAAACTATAGGAGGTGCTGTTTGACTGGTTTTAGCTACAAGTGAGAACTTCTCTGCATCTAGCCTCTTATATTGTATTTTAAATGAACTTAGCAGACTATTTGAAGACTTTGTCTCATATTTTATACCATTGTTTATGGGGTATGCTTGTTTTGCATATATGTAATTCTTTAAAACAGAAGATTTTTTAATTTTAATTGAAAAAAATAATATTTTTAATTTATTTTTAAACAAATTTTGGTTTCAACTAGATTTCCATACAAAGAATGAATTTGTCTACCTTATGCAATTTACAGAATGTAAATATCTCTTGAAATAAAAAAGTTTTGCTGATTTTTAGCATATTTTCTTCATGAATTTAAGATTTTCTCCGATCAATTTTCTGGTATTTGAGATGTTATAGATAAGGATCTATAATTCTGTAACTGTTTGATCAAATTTTTTGAAACTTTGCACAATAACTACTGAGATGTATATCTTTATTTTAAAAGTGCAGTTTTAAGTCTGGGAAAAAAAATAAAGTCTGACAGGAATAGGATCCCAGTTAGGGCAACCAGTCCGGTACCCACGAATGTAGTTCTTAAAAAAAATATATAACTTTTGTTATAAATTGTGTAGTGTTATTATTTCACTAGTTCTGTAACTGAATGTAGTTTTATTTGAAAGGGTAGGCTTTCTAGTTTGAATTTCTGTAAAAATTTTGATTGATTTAAATGTAATCTGGCGTCAGTACATAGAGTAAATTGCCTAAATTCTAGCCTTTATTCTTTCCCGGAAGTAGACAGACTGACCCTGTTGTCAATAAAAACAAAATTTTGCAACGGAATGCCGGTCATGAGGCACTGAGATTGCACTTAGACACTTCTAAATGAATGCCTAACATGAACCAGAAGTCCCAAGGTGGCTATCAAAATTATTTATTGAACAGGACCCTATGTATTTACTATGATTTTCAATGCGTTCCAATGGGGCAAATAATTGGGTCCCCGTTCCTGTCAGAGAGCATGTTTTGAACATTTTAATCTGCAATTGTCAGCTCATTTTTAAAGTTTCATGGATGAAATTTGGCTCCAGGCTTCAAAATTTAATAAGGAAAACAATGGTGTAATTTTTTTTTAAATTTGAATTAAACTTTTTAAATTAAATTGAAATTTAAATTTATGAAATTTAAAAAAGTTTGTTTTTCAATTTAAAGTTTAAAAGGGGGTCACAGAAAGGTCATAGTTGTCTGTAATATGTATTCCTACACTTGCAAGTTAAAATGGAGGGATTTTTGAAAAATATCAGCAAATAGTATTAGAAAAAGTCACAGGGAAAGAAATAATAAATGTGTTATATGGGATCAGGGGACAGTGAAAGATGGAAAATATGGGCTTATTTCTTTCTAATATCTTATTTCTGGGACCTGGAAACAGAAAATAAACCCATAGTTTCAGTTTTAGGTTTTTAATAAGTTTTTGATAAATTGTGGCTATTAAATAAATCATTTAAGTGCCACGGTTCAGTTATGAAAGTTGTGTGCGAATCCAGCTAACATTTATTTAGAGCCGCATCACATACATAGCCACATATTATTGTGTGAACTCAGAAACACTTGCCAGGGGCTCCCTTATTTTACATTTTTTGGAAGATATTTAAGGGGTAGGGCTATAATATAGCTTATACAAGCAATTTAAACTCAATGTACAACAATTTAAGACTCCCTTTTAAAGATTTTGATGGTCCTTAAAAGGACCGTTAATTTTATCTGTATCTATTTCAGCAGTAAATGAATAGAGCTATATCTTCCTTGGTTTTGGAACTTTTGGAGATCTGCTTCTGGTTAAGGAAACACTTAGTGCTCTTTTAATAGTTTCACTGTTTGAATTTCATTTTAATTAATGCTTCTTTCCTAAGTTTCATTTTTAAAAGTTCCTGCATTATTAACTTGTCTTTGTTATCTATATTCAGGTTGGTGAACTTGGACTAAAGTACATGGATCCCAGCCACCAACAGTTTCAGTGTCCAAGAGAACACACATATGAACTAGTGGGACATTTAGAGCAGTCAAAAGTACAACAACGCACAGTAGCGTTAGGCGGTCAGGAAGATCAAGGATTTCCCTTCACATCTGTTAAACTATAGGAGGTGCTGTTTGACTGGTTTTAGCTACAAGTGAGAACTTCTCTGCATCTAGCCTCTTATATTGTATTTTAAATGAACTTAGCAGACTATTTGAAGACTTTGTCTCATATTTTATACCATTGTTTATGGGGTATGCTTGTTTTGCATATATGTAATTCTTTAAAACAGAAGATTTTTTAATTTTAATTGAAAAAAATAATATTTTTAATTTATTTTTAAACAAATTTTGGTTTCAACTAGATTTCCATACAAAGAATGAATTTGTCTACCTTATGCAATTTACAGAATGTAAATATCTCTTGAAATAAAAAAGTTTTGCTGATTTTTAGCATATTTTCTTCATGAATTTAAGATTTTCTCCGATCAATTTTCTGGTATTTGAGATGTTATAGATAAGGATCTATAATTCTGTAACTGTTTGATCAAATTTTTTGAAACTTTGCACAATAACTACTGAGATGTATATCTTTATTTTAAAAGTGCAGTTTTAAGTCTGGGAAAAAAAATAAAGTCTGACAGGAATAGGATCCCAGTTAGGGCAACCAGTCCGGTACCCACGAATGTAGTTCTTAAAAAAAATATATAACTTTTGTTATAAATTGTGTAGTGTTATTATTTCACTAGTTCTGTAACTGAATGTAGTTTTATTTGAAAGGGTAGGCTTTCTAGTTTGAATTTCTGTAAAAATTTTGATTGATTTAAATGTAATCTGGCGTCAGTACATAGAGTAAATTGCCTAAATTCTAGCCTTTATTCTTTCCCGGAAGTAGACAGACTGACCCTGTTGTCAATAAAAACAAAATTTTGCAACGGAATGCCGGTCATGAGGCACTGAGATTGCACTTAGACACTTCTAAATGAATGCCTAACATGAACCAGAAGTCCCAAGGTGGCTATCAAAATTATTTATTGAACAGGACCCTATGTATTTACTATGATTTTCAATGCGTTCCAATGGGGCAAATAATTGGGTCCCCGTTCCTGTCAGAGAGCATGTTTTGAACATTTTAATCTGCAATTGTCAGCTCATTTTTAAAGTTTCATGGATGAAATTTGGCTCCAGGCTTCAAAATTTAATAAGGAAAACAATGGTGTAATTTTTTTTTAAATTTGAATTAAACTTTTTAAATTAAATTGAAATTTAAATTTATGAAATTTAAAAAAGTTTGTTTTTCAATTTAAAGTTTAAAAGGGGGTCACAGAAAGGTCATAGTTGTCTGTAATATGTATTCCTACACTTGCAAGTTAAAATGGAGGGATTTTTGAAAAATATCAGCAAATAGTATTAGAAAAAGTCACAGGGAAAGAAATAATAAATGTGTTATATGGGATCAGGGGACAGTGAAAGATGGAAAATATGGGCTTATTTCTTTCTAATATCTTATTTCTGGGACCTGGAAACAGAAAATAAACCCATAGTTTCAGTTTTAGGTTTTTAATAAGTTTTTGATAAATTGTGGCTATTAAATAAATCATTTAAGTGCCACGGTTCAGTTATGAAAGTTGTGTGCGAATCCAGCTAACATTTATTTAGAGCCGCATCACATACATAGCCACATATTATTGTGTGAACTCAGAAACACTTGCCAGGGGCTCCCTTATTTTACATTTTTTGGAAGATATTTAAGGGGTAGGGCTATAATATAGCTTATACAAGCAATTTAAACTCAATGTACAACAATTTAAGACTCCCTTTTAAAGATTTTGATGGTCCTTAAAAGGACCGTTAATTTTATCTGTATCTATTTCAGCAGTAAATGAATAGAGCTATATCTTCCTTGGTTTTGGAACTTTTGGAGATCTGCTTCTGGTTAAGGAAACACTTAGTGCTCTTTTAATAGTTTCACTGTTTGAATTTCATTTTAATTAATGCTTCTTTCCTAAGTTTCATTTTTAAAAGTTCCTGCATTATTAACTTGTCTTTGTTATCTATATTCAGGTTGGTGAACTTGGACTAAAGTACATGGATCCCAGCCACCAACAGTTTCAGTGTCCAAGAGAACACACATATGAACTAGTGGGACATTTAGAGCAGTCAAAAGTACAACAACGCACAGTAGCGTTAGGCGGTCAGGAAGATCAAGGATTTCCCTTCACATCTGTTAAACTATAGGAGGTGCTGTTTGACTGGTTTTAGCTACAAGTGAGAACTTCTCTGCATCTAGCCTCTTATATTGTATTTTAAATGAACTTAGCAGACTATTTGAAGACTTTGTCTCATATTTTATACCATTGTTTATGGGGTATGCTTGTTTTGCATATATGTAATTCTTTAAAACAGAAGATTTTTTAATTTTAATTGAAAAAAATAATATTTTTAATTTATTTTTAAACAAATTTTGGTTTCAACTAGATTTCCATACAAAGAATGAATTTGTCTACCTTATGCAATTTACAGAATGTAAATATCTCTTGAAATAAAAAAGTTTTGCTGATTTTTAGCATATTTTCTTCATGAATTTAAGATTTTCTCCGATCAATTTTCTGGTATTTGAGATGTTATAGATAAGGATCTATAATTCTGTAACTGTTTGATCAAATTTTTTGAAACTTTGCACAATAACTACTGAGATGTATATCTTTATTTTAAAAGTGCAGTTTTAAGTCTGGGAAAAAAAATAAAGTCTGACAGGAATAGGATCCCAGTTAGGGCAACCAGTCCGGTACCCACGAATGTAGTTCTTAAAAAAAATATATAACTTTTGTTATAAATTGTGTAGTGTTATTATTTCACTAGTTCTGTAACTGAATGTAGTTTTATTTGAAAGGGTAGGCTTTCTAGTTTGAATTTCTGTAAAAATTTTGATTGATTTAAATGTAATCTGGCGTCAGTACATAGAGTAAATTGCCTAAATTCTAGCCTTTATTCTTTCCCGGAAGTAGACAGACTGACCCTGTTGTCAATAAAAACAAAATTTTGCAACGGAATGCCGGTCATGAGGCACTGAGATTGCACTTAGACACTTCTAAATGAATGCCTAACATGAACCAGAAGTCCCAAGGTGGCTATCAAAATTATTTATTGAACAGGACCCTATGTATTTACTATGATTTTCAATGCGTTCCAATGGGGCAAATAATTGGGTCCCCGTTCCTGTCAGAGAGCATGTTTTGAACATTTTAATCTGCAATTGTCAGCTCATTTTTAAAGTTTCATGGATGAAATTTGGCTCCAGGCTTCAAAATTTAATAAGGAAAACAATGGTGTAATTTTTTTTTAAATTTGAATTAAACTTTTTAAATTAAATTGAAATTTAAATTTATGAAATTTAAAAAAGTTTGTTTTTCAATTTAAAGTTTAAAAGGGGGTCACAGAAAGGTCATAGTTGTCTGTAATATGTATTCCTACACTTGCAAGTTAAAATGGAGGGATTTTTGAAAAATATCAGCAAATAGTATTAGAAAAAGTCACAGGGAAAGAAATAATAAATGTGTTATATGGGATCAGGGGACAGTGAAAGATGGAAAATATGGGCTTATTTCTTTCTAATATCTTATTTCTGGGACCTGGAAACAGAAAATAAACCCATAGTTTCAGTTTTAGGTTTTTAATAAGTTTTTGATAAATTGTGGCTATTAAATAAATCATTTAAGTGCCACGGTTCAGTTATGAAAGTTGTGTGCGAATCCAGCTAACATTTATTTAGAGCCGCATCACATACATAGCCACATATTATTGTGTGAACTCAGAAACACTTGCCAGGGGCTCCCTTATTTTACATTTTTTGGAAGATATTTAAGGGGTAGGGCTATAATATAGCTTATACAAGCAATTTAAACTCAATGTACAACAATTTAAGACTCCCTTTTAAAGATTTTGATGGTCCTTAAAAGGACCGTTAATTTTATCTGTATCTATTTCAGCAGTAAATGAATAGAGCTATATCTTCCTTGGTTTTGGAACTTTTGGAGATCTGCTTCTGGTTAAGGAAACACTTAGTGCTCTTTTAATAGTTTCACTGTTTGAATTTCATTTTAATTAATGCTTCTTTCCTAAGTTTCATTTTTAAAAGTTCCTGCATTATTAACTTGTCTTTGTTATCTATATTCAGGTTGGTGAACTTGGACTAAAGTACATGGATCCCAGCCACCAACAGTTTCAGTGTCCAAGAGAACACACATATGAACTAGTGGGACATTTAGAGCAGTCAAAAGTACAACAACGCACAGTAGCGTTAGGCGGTCAGGAAGATCAAGGATTTCCCTTCACATCTGTTAAACTATAGGAGGTGCTGTTTGACTGGTTTTAGCTACAAGTGAGAACTTCTCTGCATCTAGCCTCTTATATTGTATTTTAAATGAACTTAGCAGACTATTTGAAGACTTTGTCTCATATTTTATACCATTGTTTATGGGGTATGCTTGTTTTGCATATATGTAATTCTTTAAAACAGAAGATTTTTTAATTTTAATTGAAAAAAATAATATTTTTAATTTATTTTTAAACAAATTTTGGTTTCAACTAGATTTCCATACAAAGAATGAATTTGTCTACCTTATGCAATTTACAGAATGTAAATATCTCTTGAAATAAAAAAGTTTTGCTGATTTTTAGCATATTTTCTTCATGAATTTAAGATTTTCTCCGATCAATTTTCTGGTATTTGAGATGTTATAGATAAGGATCTATAATTCTGTAACTGTTTGATCAAATTTTTTGAAACTTTGCACAATAACTACTGAGATGTATATCTTTATTTTAAAAGTGCAGTTTTAAGTCTGGGAAAAAAAATAAAGTCTGACAGGAATAGGATCCCAGTTAGGGCAACCAGTCCGGTACCCACGAATGTAGTTCTTAAAAAAAATATATAACTTTTGTTATAAATTGTGTAGTGTTATTATTTCACTAGTTCTGTAACTGAATGTAGTTTTATTTGAAAGGGTAGGCTTTCTAGTTTGAATTTCTGTAAAAATTTTGATTGATTTAAATGTAATCTGGCGTCAGTACATAGAGTAAATTGCCTAAATTCTAGCCTTTATTCTTTCCCGGAAGTAGACAGACTGACCCTGTTGTCAATAAAAACAAAATTTTGCAACGGAATGCCGGTCATGAGGCACTGAGATTGCACTTAGACACTTCTAAATGAATGCCTAACATGAACCAGAAGTCCCAAGGTGGCTATCAAAATTATTTATTGAACAGGACCCTATGTATTTACTATGATTTTCAATGCGTTCCAATGGGGCAAATAATTGGGTCCCCGTTCCTGTCAGAGAGCATGTTTTGAACATTTTAATCTGCAATTGTCAGCTCATTTTTAAAGTTTCATGGATGAAATTTGGCTCCAGGCTTCAAAATTTAATAAGGAAAACAATGGTGTAATTTTTTTTTAAATTTGAATTAAACTTTTTAAATTAAATTGAAATTTAAATTTATGAAATTTAAAAAAGTTTGTTTTTCAATTTAAAGTTTAAAAGGGGGTCACAGAAAGGTCATAGTTGTCTGTAATATGTATTCCTACACTTGCAAGTTAAAATGGAGGGATTTTTGAAAAATATCAGCAAATAGTATTAGAAAAAGTCACAGGGAAAGAAATAATAAATGTGTTATATGGGATCAGGGGACAGTGAAAGATGGAAAATATGGGCTTATTTCTTTCTAATATCTTATTTCTGGGACCTGGAAACAGAAAATAAACCCATAGTTTCAGTTTAAGGTTTTTAATAAGTTTTTGATAAATTGTGGCTATTAAATAAATCATTTAAGTGCCACGGTTCAGTTATGAAAGTTGTGTGCGAATCCAGCTAACATTTATTTAGAGCCGCATCACATACATAGCCACATATTATTGTGTGAACTCAGAAACACTTGCCAGGGGCTCCCTTATTTTACATTTTTTGGAAGATATTTAAGGGGTAGGGCTATAATATAGCTTATACAAGCAATTTAAACTCAATGTACAACAATTTAAGACTCCCTTTTAAAGATTTTGATGGTCCTTAAAAGGACCGTTAATTTTATCTGTATCTATTTCAGCAGTAAATGAATAGAGCTATATCTTCCTTGGTTTTGGAACTTTTGGAGATCTGCTTCTGGTTAAGGAAACACTTAGTGCTCTTTTAATAGTTTCACTGTTTGAATTTCATTTTAATTAATGCTTCTTTCCTAAGTTTCATTTTTAAAAGTTCCTGCATTATTAACTTGTCTTTGTTATCTATATTCAGGTTGGTGAACTTGGACTAAAGTACATGGATCCCAGCCACCAACAGTTTCAGTGTCCAAGAGAACACACATATGAACTAGTGGGACATTTAGAGCAGTCAAAAGTACAACAACGCACAGTAGCGTTAGGCGGTCAGGAAGATCAAGGATTTCCCTTCACATCTGTTAAACTATAGGAGGTGCTGTTTGACTGGTTTTAGCTACAAGTGAGAACTTCTCTGCATCTAGCCTCTTATATTGTATTTTAAATGAACTTAGCAGACTATTTGAAGACTTTGTCTCATATTTTATACCATTGTTTATGGGGTATGCTTGTTTTGCATATATGTAATTCTTTAAAACAGAAGATTTTTTAATTTTAATTGAAAAAAATAATATTTTTAATTTATTTTTAAACAAATTTTGGTTTCAACTAGATTTCCATACAAAGAATGAATTTGTCTACCTTATGCAATTTACAGAATGTAAATATCTCTTGAAATAAAAAAGTTTTGCTGATTTTTAGCATATTTTCTTCATGAATTTAAGATTTTCTCCGATCAATTTTCTGGTATTTGAGATGTTATAGATAAGGATCTATAATTCTGTAACTGTTTGATCAAATTTTTTGAAACTTTGCACAATAACTACTGAGATGTATATCTTTATTTTAAAAGTGCAGTTTTAAGTCTGGGAAAAAAAATAAAGTCTGACAGGAATAGGATCCCAGTTAGGGCAACCAGTCCGGTACCCACGAATGTAGTTCTTAAAAAAAATATATAACTTTTGTTATAAATTGTGTAGTGTTATTATTTCACTAGTTCTGTAACTGAATGTAGTTTTATTTGAAAGGGTAGGCTTTCTAGTTTGAATTTCTGTAAAAATTTTGATTGATTTAAATGTAATCTGGCGTCAGTACATAGAGTAAATTGCCTAAATTCTAGCCTTTATTCTTTCCCGGAAGTAGACAGACTGACCCTGTTGTCAATAAAAACAAAATTTTGCAACGGAATGCCGGTCATGAGGCACTGAGATTGCACTTAGACACTTCTAAATGAATGCCTAACATGAACCAGAAGTCCCAAGGTGGCTATCAAAATTATTTATTGAACAGGACCCTATGTATTTACTATGATTTTCAATGCGTTCCAATGGGGCAAATAATTGGGTCCCCGTTCCTGTCAGAGAGCATGTTTTGAACATTTTAATCTGCAATTGTCAGCTCATTTTTAAAGTTTCATGGATGAAATTTGGCTCCAGGCTTCAAAATTTAATAAGGAAAACAATGGTGTAATTTTTTTTTAAATTTGAATTAAACTTTTTAAATTAAATTGAAATTTAAATTTATGAAATTTAAAAAAGTTTGTTTTTCAATTTAAAGTTTAAAAGGGGGTCACAGAAAGGTCATAGTTGTCTGTAATATGTATTCCTACACTTGCAAGTTAAAATGGAGGGATTTTTGAAAAATATCAGCAAATAGTATTAGAAAAAGTCACAGGGAAAGAAATAATAAATGTGTTATATGGGATCAGGGGACAGTGAAAGATGGAAAATATGGGCTTATTTCTTTCTAATATCTTATTTCTGGGACCTGGAAACAGAAAATAAACCCATAGTTTCAGTTTTAGGTTTTTAATAAGTTTTTGATAAATTGTGGCTATTAAATAAATCATTTAAGTGCCACGGTTCAGTTATGAAAGTTGTGTGCGAATCCAGCTAACATTTATTTAGAGCCGCATCACATACATAGCCACATATTATTGTGTGAACTCAGAAACACTTGCCAGGGGCTCCCTTATTTTACATTTTTTGGAAGATATTTAAGGGGTAGGGCTATAATATAGCTTATACAAGCAATTTAAACTCAATGTACAACAATTTAAGACTCCCTTTTAAAGATTTTGATGGTCCTTAAAAGGACCGTTAATTTTATCTGTATCTATTTCAGCAGTAAATGAATAGAGCTATATCTTCCTTGGTTTTGGAACTTTTGGAGATCTGCTTCTGGTTAAGGAAACACTTAGTGCTCTTTTAATAGTTTCACTGTTTGAATTTCATTTTAATTAATGCTTCTTTCCTAAGTTTCATTTTTAAAAGTTCCTGCATTATTAACTTGTCTTTGTTATCTATATTCAGGTTGGTGAACTTGGACTAAAGTACATGGATCCCAGCCACCAACAGTTTCAGTGTCCAAGAGAACACACATATGAACTAGTGGGACATTTAGAGCAGTCAAAAGTACAACAACGCACAGTAGCGTTAGGCGGTCAGGAAGATCAAGGATTTCCCTTCACATCTGTTAAACTATAGGAGGTGCTGTTTGACTGGTTTTAGCTACAAGTGAGAACTTCTCTGCATCTAGCCTCTTATATTGTATTTTAAATGAACTTAGCAGACTATTTGAAGACTTTGTCTCATATTTTATACCATTGTTTATGGGGTATGCTTGTTTTGCATATATGTAATTCTTTAAAACAGAAGATTTTTTAATTTTAATTGAAAAAAATAATATTTTTAATTTATTTTTAAACAAATTTTGGTTTCAACTAGATTTCCATACAAAGAATGAATTTGTCTACCTTATGCAATTTACAGAATGTAAATATCTCTTGAAATAAAAAAGTTTTGCTGATTTTTAGCATATTTTCTTCATGAATTTAAGATTTTCTCCGATCAATTTTCTGGTATTTGAGATGTTATAGATAAGGATCTATAATTCTGTAACTGTTTGATCAAATTTTTTGAAACTTTGCACAATAACTACTGAGATGTATATCTTTATTTTAAAAGTGCAGTTTTAAGTCTGGGAAAAAAAATAAAGTCTGACAGGAATAGGATCCCAGTTAGGGCAACCAGTCCGGTACCCACGAATGTAGTTCTTAAAAAAAATATATAACTTTTGTTATAAATTGTGTAGTGTTATTATTTCACTAGTTCTGTAACTGAATGTAGTTTTATTTGAAAGGGTAGGCTTTCTAGTTTGAATTTCTGTAAAAATTTTGATTGATTTAAATGTAATCTGGCGTCAGTACATAGAGTAAATTGCCTAAATTCTAGCCTTTATTCTTTCCCGGAAGTAGACAGACTGACCCTGTTGTCAATAAAAACAAAATTTTGCAACGGAATGCCGGTCATGAGGCACTGAGATTGCACTTAGACACTTCTAAATGAATGCCTAACATGAACCAGAAGTCCCAAGGTGGCTATCAAAATTATTTATTGAACAGGACCCTATGTATTTACTATGATTTTCAATGCGTTCCAATGGGGCAAATAATTGGGTCCCCGTTCCTGTCAGAGAGCATGTTTTGAACATTTTAATCTGCAATTGTCAGCTCATTTTTAAAGTTTCATGGATGAAATTTGGCTCCAGGCTTCAAAATTTAATAAGGAAAACAATGGTGTAATTTTTTTTTAAATTTGAATTAAACTTTTTAAATTAAATTGAAATTTAAATTTATGAAATTTAAAAAAGTTTGTTTTTCAATTTAAAGTTTAAAAGGGGGTCACAGAAAGGTCATAGTTGTCTGTAATATGTATTCCTACACTTGCAAGTTAAAATGGAGGGATTTTTGAAAAATATCAGCAAATAGTATTAGAAAAAGTCACAGGGAAAGAAATAATAAATGTGTTATATGGGATCAGGGGACAGTGAAAGATGGAAAATATGGGCTTATTTCTTTCTAATATCTTATTTCTGGGACCTGGAAACAGAAAATAAACCCATAGTTTCAGTTTAAGGTTTTTAATAAGTTTTTGATAAATTGTGGCTATTAAATAAATCATTTAAGTGCCACGGTTCAGTTATGAAAGTTGTGTGCGAATCCAGCTAACATTTATTTAGAGCCGCATCACATACATAGCCACATATTATTGTGTGAACTCAGAAACACTTGCCAGGGGCTCCCTTATTTTACATTTTTTGGAAGATATTTAAGGGGTAGGGCTATAATATAGCTTATACAAGCAATTTAAACTCAATGTACAACAATTTAAGACTCCCTTTTAAAGATTTTGATGGTCCTTAAAAGGACCGTTAATTTTATCTGTATCTATTTCAGCAGTAAATGAATAGAGCTATATCTTCCTTGGTTTTGGAACTTTTGGAGATCTGCTTCTGGTTAAGGAAACACTTAGTGCTCTTTTAATAGTTTCACTGTTTGAATTTCATTTTAATTAATGCTTCTTTCCTAAGTTTCATTTTTAAAAGTTCCTGCATTATTAACTTGTCTTTGTTATCTATATTCAGGTTGGTGAACTTGGACTAAAGTACATGGATCCCAGCCACCAACAGTTTCAGTGTCCAAGAGAACACACATATGAACTAGTGGGACATTTAGAGCAGTCAAAAGTACAACAACGCACAGTAGCGTTAGGCGGTCAGGAAGATCAAGGATTTCCCTTCACATCTGTTAAACTATAGGAGGTGCTGTTTGACTGGTTTTAGCTACAAGTGAGAACTTCTCTGCATCTAGCCTCTTATATTGTATTTTAAATGAACTTAGCAGACTATTTGAAGACTTTGTCTCATATTTTATACCATTGTTTATGGGGTATGCTTGTTTTGCATATATGTAATTCTTTAAAACAGAAGATTTTTTAATTTTAATTGAAAAAAATAATATTTTTAATTTATTTTTAAACAAATTTTGGTTTCAACTAGATTTCCATACAAAGAATGAATTTGTCTACCTTATGCAATTTACAGAATGTAAATATCTCTTGAAATAAAAAAGTTTTGCTGATTTTTAGCATATTTTCTTCATGAATTTAAGATTTTCTCCGATCAATTTTCTGGTATTTGAGATGTTATAGATAAGGATCTATAATTCTGTAACTGTTTGATCAAATTTTTTGAAACTTTGCACAATAACTACTGAGATGTATATCTTTATTTTAAAAGTGCAGTTTTAAGTCTGGGAAAAAAAATAAAGTCTGTCAGAGAGCATGTTTTGAACATTTTAATCTGCAATTGTCAGCTCATTTTTAAAGTTTCATGGATGAAATTTGGCTCCAGGCTTCAAAATTTAATAAGGAAAACAATGGTGTAATTTTTTTTTAAATTTGAATTAAACTTTTTAAATTAAATTGAAATTTAAATTTATGAAATTTAAAAAAGTTTGTTTTTCAATTTAAAGTTTAAAAGGGGGTCACAGAAAGGTCATAGTTGTCTGTAATATGTATTCCTACACTTGCAAGTTAAAATGGAGGGATTTTTGAAAAATATCAGCAAATAGTATTAGAAAAAGTCACAGGGAAAGAAATAATAAATGTGTTATATGGGATCAGGGGACAGTGAAAGATGGAAAATATGGGCTTATTTCTTTCTAATATCTTATTTCTGGGACCTGGAAACAGAAAATAAACCCATAGTTTCAGTTTTAGGTTTTTAATAAGTTTTTGATAAATTGTGGCTATTAAATAAATCATTTAAGTGCCACGGTTCAGTTATGAAAGTTGTGTGCGAATCCAGCTAACATTTATTTAGAGCCGCATCACATACATAGCCACATATTATTGTGTGAACTCAGAAACACTTGCCAGGGGCTCCCTTATTTTACATTTTTTGGAAGATATTTAAGGGGTAGGGCTATAATATAGCTTATACAAGCAATTTAAACTCAATGTACAACAATTTAAGACTCCCTTTTAAAGATTTTGATGGTCCTTAAAAGGACCGTTAATTTTATCTGTATCTATTTCAGCAGTAAATGAATAGAGCTATATCTTCCTTGGTTTTGGAACTTTTGGAGATCTGCTTCTGGTTAAGGAAACACTTAGTGCTCTTTTAATAGTTTCACTGTTTGAATTTCATTTTAATTAATGCTTCTTTCCTAAGTTTCATTTTTAAAAGTTCCTGCATTATTAACTTGTCTTTGTTATCTATATTCAGGTTGGTGAACTTGGACTAAAGTACATGGATCCCAGCCACCAACAGTTTCAGTGTCCAAGAGAACACACATATGAACTAGTGGGACATTTAGAGCAGTCAAAAGTACAACAACGCACAGTAGCGTTAGGCGGTCAGGAAGATCAAGGATTTCCCTTCACATCTGTTAAACTATAGGAGGTGCTGTTTGACTGGTTTTAGCTACAAGTGAGAACTTCTCTGCATCTAGCCTCTTATATTGTATTTTAAATGAACTTAGCAGACTATTTGAAGACTTTGTCTCATATTTTATACCATTGTTTATGGGGTATGCTTGTTTTGCATATATGTAATTCTTTAAAACAGAAGATTTTTTAATTTTAATTGAAAAAAATAATATTTTTAATTTATTTTTAAACAAATTTTGGTTTCAACTAGATTTCCATACAAAGAATGAATTTGTCTACCTTATGCAATTTACAGAATGTAAATATCTCTTGAAATAAAAAAGTTTTGCTGATTTTTAGCATATTTTCTTCATGAATTTAAGATTTTCTCCGATCAATTTTCTGGTATTTGAGATGTTATAGATAAGGATCTATAATTCTGTAACTGTTTGATCAAATTTTTTGAAACTTTGCACAATAACTACTGAGATGTATATCTTTATTTTAAAAGTGCAGTTTTAAGTCTGGGAAAAAAAATAAAGTCTGACAGGAATAGGATCCCAGTTAGGGCAACCAGTCCGGTACCCACGAATGTAGTTCTTAAAAAAAATATATAACTTTTGTTATAAATTGTGTAGTGTTATTATTTCACTAGTTCTGTAACTGAATGTAGTTTTATTTGAAAGGGTAGGCTTTCTAGTTTGAATTTCTGTAAAAATTTTGATTGATTTAAATGTAATCTGGCGTCAGTACATAGAGTAAATTGCCTAAATTCTAGCCTTTATTCTTTCCCGGAAGTAGACAGACTGACCCTGTTGTCAATAAAAACAAAATTTTGCAACGGAATGCCGGTCATGAGGCACTGAGATTGCACTTAGACACTTCTAAATGAATGCCTAACATGAACCAGAAGTCCCAAGGTGGCTATCAAAATTATTTATTGAACAGGACCCTATGTATTTACTATGATTTTCAATGCGTTCCAATGGGGCAAATAATTGGGTCCCCGTTCCTGTCAGAGAGCATGTTTTGAACATTTTAATCTGCAATTGTCAGCTCATTTTTAAAGTTTCATGGATGAAATTTGGCTCCAGGCTTCAAAATTTAATAAGGAAAACAATGGTGTAATTTTTTTTTAAATTTGAATTAAACTTTTTAAATTAAATTGAAATTTAAATTTATGAAATTTAAAAAAGTTTGTTTTTCAATTTAAAGTTTAAAAGGGGGTCACAGAAAGGTCATAGTTGTCTGTAATATGTATTCCTACACTTGCAAGTTAAAATGGAGGGATTTTTGAAAAATATCAGCAAATAGTATTAGAAAAAGTCACAGGGAAAGAAATAATAAATGTGTTATATGGGATCAGGGGACAGTGAAAGATGGAAAATATGGGCTTATTTCTTTCTAATATCTTATTTCTGGGACCTGGAAACAGAAAATAAACCCATAGTTTCAGTTTTAGGTTTTTAATAAGTTTTTGATAAATTGTGGCTATTAAATAAATCATTTAAGTGCCACGGTTCAGTTATGAAAGTTGTGTGCGAATCCAGCTAACATTTATTTAGAGCCGCATCACATACATAGCCACATATTATTGTGTGAACTCAGAAACACTTGCCAGGGGCTCCCTTATTTTACATTTTTTGGAAGATATTTAAGGGGTAGGGCTATAATATAGCTTATACAAGCAATTTAAACTCAATGTACAACAATTTAAGACTCCCTTTTAAAGATTTTGATGGTCCTTAAAAGGACCGTTAATTTTATCTGTATCTATTTCAGCAGTAAATGAATAGAGCTATATCTTCCTTGGTTTTGGAACTTTTGGAGATCTGCTTCTGGTTAAGGAAACACTTAGTGCTCTTTTAATAGTTTCACTGTTTGAATTTCATTTTAATTAATGCTTCTTTCCTAAGTTTCATTTTTAAAAGTTCCTGCATTATTAACTTGTCTTTGTTATCTATATTCAGGTTGGTGAACTTGGACTAAAGTACATGGATCCCAGCCACCAACAGTTTCAGTGTCCAAGAGAACACACATATGAACTAGTGGGACATTTAGAGCAGTCAAAAGTACAACAACGCACAGTAGCGTTAGGCGGTCAGGAAGATCAAGGATTTCCCTTCACATCTGTTAAACTATAGGAGGTGCTGTTTGACTGGTTTTAGCTACAAGTGAGAACTTCTCTGCATCTAGCCTCTTATATTGTATTTTAAATGAACTTAGCAGACTATTTGAAGACTTTGTCTCATATTTTATACCATTATTTATGGGGTATGCTTGTTTTGCATATATGTAATTCTTTAAAACAGAAGATTTTTTAATTTTAATTGAAAAAAATAATATTTTTAATTTATTTTTAAACAAATTTTGGTTTCAACTAGATTTCCATACAAAGAATGAATTTGTCTACCTTATGCAATTTACAGAATGTAAATATCTCTTGAAATAAAAAAGTTTTGCTGATTTTTAGCATATTTTCTTCATGAATTTAAGATTTTCTCCGATCAATTTTCTGGTATTTGAGATGTTATAGATAAGGATCTATAATTCTGTAACTGTTTGATCAAATTTTTTGAAACTTTGCACAATAACTACTGAGATGTATATCTTTATTTTAAAAGTGCAGTTTTAAGTCTGGGAAAAAAAATAAAGTCTGACAGGAATAGGATCCCAGTTAGGGCAACCAGTCCGGTACCCACGAATGTAGTTCTTAAAAAAAATATATAACTTTTGTTATAAATTGTGTAGTGTTATTATTTCACTAGTTCTGTAACTGAATGTAGTTTTATTTGAAAGGGTAGGCTTTCTAGTTTGAATTTCTGTAAAAATTTTGATTGATTTAAATGTAATCTGGCGTCAGTACATAGAGTAAATTGCCTAAATTCTAGCCTTTATTCTTTCCCGGAAGTAGACAGACTGACCCTGTTGTCAATAAAAACAAAATTTTGCAACGGAATGCCGGTCATGAGGCACTGAGATTGCACTTAGACACTTCTAAATGAATGCCTAACATGAACCAGAAGTCCCAAGGTGGCTATCAAAATTATTTATTGAACAGGACCCTATGTATTTACTATGATTTTCAATGCGTTCCAATGGGGCAAATAATTGGGTCCCCGTTCCTGTCAGAGAGCATGTTTTGAACATTTTAATCTGCAATTGTCAGCTCATTTTTAAAGTTTCATGGATGAAATTTGGCTCCAGGCTTCAAAATTTAATAAGGAAAACAATGGTGTAATTTTTTTTTAAATTTGAATTAAACTTTTTAAATTAAATTGAAATTTAAATTTATGAAATTTAAAAAAGTTTGTTTTTCAATTTAAAGTTTAAAAGGGGGTCACAGAAAGGTCATAGTTGTCTGTAATATGTATTCCTACACTTGCAAGTTAAAATGGAGGGATTTTTGAAAAATATCAGCAAATAGTATTAGAAAAAGTCACAGGGAAAGAAATAATAAATGTGTTATATGGGATCAGGGGACAGTGAAAGATGGAAAATATGGGCTTATTTCTTTCTAATATCTTATTTCTGGGACCTGGAAACAGAAAATAAACCCATAGTTTCAGTTTTAGGTTTTTAATAAGTTTTTGATAAATTGTGGCTATTAAATAAATCATTTAAGTGCCACGGTTCAGTTATGAAAGTTGTGTGCGAATCCAGCTAACATTTATTTAGAGCCGCATCACATACATAGCCACATATTATTGTGTGAACTCAGAAACACTTGCCAGGGGCTCCCTTATTTTACATTTTTGGAAGATATTTAAGGGGTAGGGCTATAATATAGCTTATACAAGCAATTTAAACTCAATGTACAACAATTTAAGACTCCCTTTTAAAGATTTTGATGGTCCTTAAAAGGACCGTTAATTTTATCTGTATCTATTTCAGCAGTAAATGAATAGAGCTATATCTTCCTTGGTTTTGGAACTTTTGGAGATCTGCTTCTGGTTAAGGAAACACTTAGTGCTCTTTTAATAGTTTCACTGTTTGAATTTCATTTTAATTAATGCTTCTTTCCTAAGTTTCATTTTTAAAAGTTCCTGCATTATTAACTTGTCTTTGTTATCTATATTCAGGTTGGTGAACTTGGACTAAAGTACATGGATCCCAGCCACCAACAGTTTCAGTGTCCAAGAGAACACACATATGAACTAGTGGGACATTTAGAGCAGTCAAAAGTACAACAACGCACAGTAGCGTTAGGCGGTCAGGAAGATCAAGGATTTCCCTTCACATCTGTTAAACTATAGGAGGTGCTGTTTGACTGGTTTTAGCTACAAGTGAGAACTTCTCTGCATCTAGCCTCTTATATTGTATTTTAAATGAACTTAGCAGACTATTTGAAGACTTTGTCTCATATTTTATACCATTGTTTATGGGGTATGCTTGTTTTGCATATATGTAATTCTTTAAAACAGAAGATTTTTTAATTTTAATTGAAAAAAATAATATTTTTAATTTATTTTTAAACAAATTTTGGTTTCAACTAGATTTCCATACAAAGAATGAATTTGTCTACCTTATGCAATTTACAGAATGTAAATATCTCTTGAAATAAAAAAGTTTTGCTGATTTTTAGCATATTTTCTTCATGAATTTAAGATTTTCTCCGATCAATTTTCTGGTATTTGAGATGTTATAGATAAGGATCTATAATTCTGTAACTGTTTGATCAAATTTTTTGAAACTTTGCACAATAACTACTGAGATGTATATCTTTATTTTAAAAGTGCAGTTTTAAGTCTGGGAAAAAAAATAAAGTCTGTCAGAGAGCATGTTTTGAACATTTTAATCTGCAATTGTCAGCTCATTTTTAAAGTTTCATGGATGAAATTTGGCTCCAGGCTTCAAAATTTAATAAGGAAAACAATGGTGTAATTTTTTTTTAAATTTGAATTAAACTTTTTAAATTAAATTGAAATTTAAATTTATGAAATTTAAAAAAGTTTGTTTTTCAATTTAAAGTTTAAAAGGGGGTCACAGAAAGGTCATAGTTGTCTGTAATATGTATTCCTACACTTGCAAGTTAAAATGGAGGGATTTTTGAAAAATATCAGCAAATAGTATTAGAAAAAGTCACAGGGAAAGAAATAATAAATGTGTTATATGGGATCAGGGGACAGTGAAAGATGGAAAATATGGGCTTATTTCTTTCTAATATCTTATTTCTGGGACCTGGAAACAGAAAATAAACCCATAGTTTCAGTTTTAGGTTTTTAATAAGTTTTTGATAAATTGTGGCTATTAAATAAATCATTTAAGTGCCACGGTTCAGTTATGAAAGTTGTGTGCGAATCCAGCTAACATTTATTTAGAGCCGCATCACATACATAGCCACATATTATTGTGTGAACTCAGAAACACTTGCCAGGGGCTCCCTTATTTTACATTTTTTGGAAGATATTTAAGGGGTAGGGCTATAATATAGCTTATACAAGCAATTTAAACTCAATGTACAACAATTTAAGACTCCCTTTTAAAGATTTTGATGGTCCTTAAAAGGACCGTTAATTTTATCTGTATCTATTTCAGCAGTAAA
This sequence comes from Mytilus galloprovincialis, assembly GCF_965363235.1. Lineage (NCBI taxonomy): Eukaryota > Metazoa > Mollusca > Bivalvia > Mytilida > Mytilidae > Mytilus > Mytilus galloprovincialis. Next base: position 42,975 of record NW_027468124.1, read on the forward strand.
TGAATAGAGCTATATCTTCCTTGGTTTTGGAACTTTTGGAGATCTGCTTCTGGTTAAGGAAACACTTAGTGCTCTTTTAATAGTTTCACTGTTTGAATTTCATTTTAATTAATGCTTCTTTCCTAAGTTTCATTTTTAAAAGTTCCTGCATTATTAACTTGTCTTTGTTATCTATATTCAGGTTGGTGAACTTGGACTAAAGTACATGGATCCCAGCCACCAACAGTTTCAGTGTCCAAGAGAACACACATATGAACTAGTGGGACATTTAGAGCAGTCAAAAGTACAACAACGCACAGTAGCGTTAGGCGGTCAGGAAGATCAAGGATTTCCCTTCACATCTGTTAAACTATAGGAGGTGCTGTTTGACTGGTTTTAGCTACAAGTGAGAACTTCTCTGCATCTAGCCTCTTATATTGTATTTTAAATGAACTTAGCAGACTATTTGAAGACTTTGTCT
>NW_027468125.1:0-43400 GCF_965363235.1 Mytilus galloprovincialis
TCCATCTCACAAATGGAAGTACACTAATTATATGATAAGAATTTTATATATGAGTTAATATTAATTGAGTTTTTGGCTTGTTACATTTAAAAAGGAAGCAAGTATTATCTTATAACAATTTTGATATTTATAAAGGGTGTGGGAGCGTCATAGCAAGCTCAAACTATTAAAACAGTGTAAAACTCATTCATTTTCGTTTTGTCTCAAATGTGATATTATCTATGAAAAAAGAAAGATAGAAATAAAGAAACAACTTTTTTCATTTAATTAAAAAAAGGATTATAGACATTTAGAACAATATGTTTAGTTTTCGATCATTTGAAATTTAAAAAATATTGAAACAGTTGTACATTTTTTTTATTTTTTGGGGCAAAAATTTCAACAAATGAATAAGTCAGTGTTCTTTGTGTTATCATTTCATGTCAACAGAATTAACAATATCCCTGGAAATTATAACTGTAAATTAATCTCCATCCTAGATTTTTAAAGAGGAGAAAGCTAGCTATGATCAGATGTTATTTTTGTTTTTTTTTAATATATTTAAAACTATTTGATTTTTGAAACATTGTTATTATATTGCCTGACAGTTCTATGTTTAGTTATCATTTTAATTTTACCATGGTAGGCAGCATTTGACTGCAATGTTCTGTTTTGTTATTACTTGTTCAAATTTTAATCCAATCAAACTGATTGACATTAAAAGATGGGAAATATTTGAATTTGTTGTTCAATTTATTGGGTGTTTTTAAAATTCCTTTATTTTCATTAAGACTTCAAGCAAGCATCAATCAATTACTCTTATCTATTTTCAAAGACTGAAAGAGATTCAACTCACTCAGAGGATGGAAAGATTTGGTGTCATTTTCATATGCTTGTGGAAAATAGAAGTGAATGGTTTAGTATCATGATTGTTGTTTGTTTTTTTTGTTTGTCTGTTCATTCTATCATTTGATAGGAAAATAATGTGATTGCCAATCAGACAACTATCCACCAGAGACTAAATGATGTGGCTGTAAGCTACTATAGTTCAATGCATGGCCTTTAACAATGAGCAAATCCCAACCTGTATAGCAATGTATACTGTATAGTAATCTATGAAGATACTCAAACATTAACAAAAGTTTTAGGCAATGTTTGGTATGATAATGGGAAGGTATCTTTCAAGGTTGATAATGAGCAGATTGATTGTTCCAGAGTTATGAGACTTAAAATTGTTATAAAGTTCAACAATTTAGAACAACTCTTATTATAATAGTACATCTTTACTGGATCACATTTACACACAATGCACCAAGAGATATGTGACTTGATTGTTTTAAAGAAGAGGCCGTTTTGAGCATTATAATTTTATGGAAACAAATGGAAATGCGAAAATGTGATATGATTGTCAAAGACACAACTCTCCACCAGAAACCAAATGGCATGCAAGTGTGTGTTTGTGGACTGTTAAAAAACAACTTAGAAAATACACAAATTAAAAACTTATGCTCCATAAGCTGGAACCAATTTATTAAGACATTAAGGCTCAACAATCACTATTAATCATATTGCATAATACAACAGTGCTTTTTATGCCCCCACAATAGCGGAGGGAGCATTTAGTTTTACCCTTGTCCCTCTGTATGTACATATGTAAGTCCGTCTGTACGTCCCAAAATTAGTTTCCGTTCCTAAACTTTAGTTTGCCTTAACCAAATGTTATAATGCTTATACACAATGCATTTAACCACACAGCACAGGTCAAGTTTGAATTTTGGTGGCCTCACTTTTACCATTCTAGAGTAATGCCCCTTTTCAAATGGAAAATTGTGAAATTTTTGTGTCCGTTCTCTAACTTTAGTTTGTCTCAACCAAATTATAAGAAACTGATACATAATGCGCATTACAACAAAACACAATCGTGTTCAAATTTTCGTGGCATCACTTTTACACATATCAAGAGTTATGCCCCTTTACCAAAGGAACAAATTGCTGAATTTTTCTTTTCCGTTCTCTAACTTTACTTTGCTTAAACAAAATGTTATGAAACTTATACACAATGCTTATAACCACAAAACTTAGTTTAATTTCAAATTTTTGAAGCGTCACTTTTTCAGGTCATGAGTTATGTCCCTTTATAAATTTATATGCTATTAGGGGCATTATCTGTGTCCCATGGACACATTGTCCATTTGTTTTTATGCCCCATTAATGGGCATTATGTTTTCTGGTCTGTGCCTCCGTCTGTTTTCGTCCGTCCATCTGTCCGGTTTCAGGTTAAAGTTTCGGTTAAAGTTTTTGGTCAAGGTAGTTTTTAATGAAATTGAAGTCTGATCAACTTGAAACTTAGTAAACATGTTCTCTATGATATGATCTTTCTAATTTTAATGCCAAATTAGAAAATTTTATCCCATTTTCACTGTCCACTGAACATAGAAAATGATAGTGCGGATGGGGCATCCGTGTACTTGGGACACATTCTTGTTTTTATTTTAAGCTAACAATAATTCTTTTCCACAAGCACTTTGATAAGATTTAAAGAATTAATTTCCCTTTAGCAACATGGAAACAGAGATAAACAAGTGGCCCTCAAGACAAATATCCTTATTTTTTGTGCAAAAAAGACCATAGAGAGAAACAGTTAACATAAAATTGATCAGCAAAACAAGTTCAACAATCAAAGAGCTGAAGAGCTCTGAGGGAAAAGACGGCCATTGTTTCAATTTTTAGGGGGGTATCTTTTGATAGTCTACATACAAAGAATGAGCAAAAGAACAGCTAGAACATATAGAAAGGCTAACAATAATGAAACTGATTGTTGTTTATTGTTATTTCATTTCCTTAGTCAAGAATTCATCATAGAGACAATTTGGACCAATGAGATCTGCACCTTCTAAATCAAAACATTTGATTAAAGTTGGGAGTTAATTATTTAAAATTCAATTGAATTTAACAACTACTACAATATATTTTAGAATTTTAATTATGTACAACTGAAAGGCAGCCTAAGACCATTCTCAATTTTTTGTGACAGTATTCTCAAGAAAGTGAGGACTGAAAAATCTATTCAGTTTTAATTTTCCATTGATAAAGTTCCCAGTTACAACTCTCATCACAGGGATACATGTACTTATAAAATCAAATAATGATTGATATAAGCTGTGTGAAGTTTGTTTCCAGATCCCACATTTTGATATATCTGTAAAATTCATGACTAAATAGCTTTAAACTACAAAAAGCAATATTTAAAAAAAAAAATGGAAAAAAAAATGACCACTACAATAATTATGTTGGTACACAAAATTATTTTTTAATTGATGACCACTTATCATATATATACTTAATGTGACATTTTAGTGTTCAGATACATTAACTTTCATTTTAGTGGGTAATTACTCATCAATTGAGGTGCTCCTTAATTGGAGAAAGATTCTAAAAACATAACTTTACAGAAAGAATGAAAACTGCAGTTGCTCTCCCCAATCTCAATAGGTATAAACTACAAAAAGCAACCTTTTAATTTTTTTATTTTTTTTTTAACCATTTCAATAATTATGTTGCTACACAAATTTTTTTTTATATAGAAGACTACTTATCATATACTTAATGTCACATTTTAAGTGTTCAGAAACATTTACTTTGATTTTAGTGTATAATTACTCATCAATGGAGGTGCTCCTGAATTGGAGGAATATTCTAAAAACAGAACTTTACAGAAACAATGAAAACTGTCGTTTCTCTCCCCAATCTCATGTATCCCCATTGACATTGTTTACCGCGAAAGTTGACCTACAAATTATCTGTTTATAGTCTCAGATTAAAGCATTGCATGTTGATGTGTGAATGATCTACACTACAGCAAACATCATTAGGTTTACATTTAACAAATACGGATTTTAAATTAGTATACAAATACTGTGAATATTTTTATAATGAATAAAGGATATCCCTGTGTGGCATTCCAACAATGACGTCACTAGGTTAGATATATTTAGAATATTTCGTAATACTGATTTTTCCGGACTGTAAAAGAAACGTATATAGTGTAAGGGAAAGCTCAATATACGATAATTTCACGAGAAACAAAAGGGAAATGTGTAAAAAATGAATTTAAAGTTAATCTGTTCTCCTTGTCATCAATTTTAGTATGACATTTTGAGGGGGTTTCCAAACTATCAAAACAAAATGATTGACGTGAGGGAATGATACTCTGGCCAACCCCATTAGGGAATTGACGGCTTGAAGCCGTCTTTCCCCAAAAAATGACTTTAATCATAAATTATATTCTAGTCTACAATGTTAGGGAGAGTCCTTTTTATACGACCGCAAAAATTGAAAATTTTTTGGTCGTATATTGGTATGATGTCGTCGTTGTCGTCGTCGTCCGAATACTTTTAGTTTTCGCACTCTAACTTTAGTAAAAGTGAATAGAAATCTATGAAATTTAAATACAAGGTTTATGACCACAAAAGGAAGGTTGGGATTAATTTTGGGAGTTTTAGTCCCAACAGTTTAGGAATAAGGGGCCAAAAAGGGCCCAAATAAGCATTTTCTTGGTTTTCGCACTATAACTTTAGTTTAAGTAAATAGAAATCTATGAAATTTTAACACAAGGTTTATGACCACAAAAGGAAGGTTGGGATTGATTTTGGGATGTTTGGTTCTAACAGTTTAGGAATTTGGGGCCAAAAAAGGGCCCAAATAAGCATTATTCTTGGTTTTCGCACAATAACTTTAGTATAAGTAAATAGAAACCAATGAAATGTAAACACAAGGTTTATGACCACAAAAGGAAGGTTGGGATTGATTTTGGGAGTTGAGGTCCCAACAGTTTAGGAATTAGGGGCCAAAAAGGGGCCCAAATAAGCATTATTCTTGGTTTTCGCACCATAACTTTAGTATAAGTAAATAGAAATCTATGAAATTTAAACACAAGGTTTATGACCATAAAAGGAAGGTTGGGTTTGATTTGGGGAGTTTTGGTTCCAACAGTTTAGGAATAAGGGGCCCAAAGGGTCCAAAATTGAACTTTGTTTGATTTCACCAAAAATTGAATAATTAGGGTTCTTTGATATGCCGAATCTAACTGTGTATGTAGATTCTTAAGTTTTGGTCCCGTTTTCAAATTGGTCTACATTAATTCCAAAGGGTCCAAAATTAAACTTAGTTTGATTTTAACAAAAATTGAATCCTTGGGGTTCTTTGATATGCTGAATATAAAAATGTACTTAGATTTTTTATTATTGGTCCAGTTTTCAAGTTGGTCCAAATTGGGGTCCAAAATTAAACTTTTGTTTGATTTCATCAAAAATTGAATAATTGGGGTTCTTTGATATGCCAAATCTAACTGTGTATGTAGATTCTTAACTTTTGGTCCCGTTTTCAAATTGGTCTACATTAAAGTCCAAAGGGTCCAAATTTAAACTAAGTTTGATTTTAACAAAAAATGAATTCTTGGGCTTTTTTGATATGCTGAATCTAAACATGTACTTAGATTTTTGATTATGGACCCAGTTTTCAAGTTGGTTCAAATCAGGATCCAAAATTATTATATTAAGTATTGTGCAATAGCAAGAAATTTTCAATTGCACAGTATTCAGCAATAGCAAGAAATCTTCAATTGCACAGTATTGTGCAATAGCAAGAAATTTTCAATTGCACAGCATTGCGCAATAGCAAGAAATCTTCAATTGCACAGTATTGTGCAATAGCAAATATTTTCAATTGCACAGTATTGCACAATAGCAAGAAATATCTAATTGCACAATATTGTGCAATAGCAAGAAATTTTCAATTGGAGTTATCTTTCTTTGTTCAGAATAGTAGTTGAATCAACTTAAATCATTGTTTTATACAATATACAAAGTATATTCACTTTTACTACCCACCAATCTTTACCATTCAGTGATAACAAGCACTTTATTTTACATTTTAATATTTTATGATGTATTTAATAGTTATTGTTGCAAACTCTATTAGACATTTGAATTGATATCAGTTTTGGAAAAAGGGAAAGGGGGATGTGAAAAAAAAATGTGAGGGGGGTTAAATTTTTCTCATTTCAGATTTCATAAATAAAAAGAAAATTTCTTCAAACTTTTTTTTGAGAGGATTAATATTCAACAGCATAGTGAATTGCTCAAAGGCAAAAAAAAAATAATTTTAAGTTCATTAGACCACATTCATTCTGTGTCAGAAATCTATGCTGTGTCAACTATTTAATTTTAGATTTAAATAAGTTTGAAGAAGAAATCTTTAATTGATTTGTAAAATCTTGACAAGCATGAAATTTGGTATGAAGGTTAACTAAATGATACTTATAAAAAATCCGCTGCTGGCCAGAAAAAAAATCAATTTTTCAAGATGGCCACCACACATTTTGGAAATAGCGTCATTACAATTTGTCAATAATTTGTTAATCCTTTGAAAGGTGTGTTATATGTAAAATCCAATGTTGGGTATGATAAAAAGTAAATGACAGTTCCTAAATTACGACTAGACAATACATTAATGAAACTAAAGGTGACTTCCGGTTTCAAAATGCCGACAAAAAAGTCGAAAATTTCAATTTTTGGAAAGATTAGAACTTGTTCTAAATCTTTACTTAGGCACCAGCCTCCCTAACAACAGGACAGGTTAGCTACTGTTACTAAATGTATTCACACTGAAATATAGTTCCTTATGGTTCTGATGTATGTGCACATAATACACATATAAACTGAAAAAAACTGGGTATATTATTGGAGCAGTTCATTCAAGAATGTATGTCATTAAGGTGTGTTGATGTGCAAGCTTTTAAAAAAACATTTTGATTTGGTAACTGGGTATTGATTCAACTAGTATGATTGACAACTGTCAGTATCACTAAACAATCAGAGACAAGGTGAACCTTTAATTACAATGCCCCACCTCCTAAACTGCCAATCAAATTGACCACATTACTTATCAACCTCAGTCTTACATAATTATACAGACCACTCAATATAATTCTTAATACACAAGTATTTGACCTCATAATTGCATATACATTTGTGTATAATTGAATACACAAATGTGTATTTTAGATGTTTGATATTTATAAGGATGATAGATTTATTTATTGCCAATTACTTTTGATCTACATTACATAAAGTGATTCTGTAAATAATATGTAAAAGATAAATGATTAATGAATTAACAAGATCTTAAAAAAAAAAATGAAATATGAATATAGATATGAATGAATAAAAGGTATTCAAGTAAGGCCTATAATTTACTTGATAAATTTCCAATAATCATCTGTAATTAATCAACAATTAAATTAGTACACTTTTTTTTATCAGGAATTGGCTTGAAACAGTTTAAAAATTTTAAAACTTTTAATTATAACAAACCATTGTTTAGGTGTAATACCACCAAATCATGGTACGTCACATCCGGTTGCATACGAAAGTAGGCCTAAAAAAATATTCCCTTGAATTTGACAGCTGTAGAAAATTAACCCTGCATTTCAATGCACTTAAATTTTTCTGAGTCGTAAATATGTATGTTGGGTGTCTGAAAACATCATTCTTTTTTTATTTGATGGTCTTATAAAATATTTTTGAACGTTAAGGTTACATAGTTTCCAAAGCAGGTAACCAGTAAATAACAGTGTAAAAATTGGGTTGTCTACCCTCGGCGGTGGTTACTTTCTTATATGCAATGAAATGTAGTGTGAAATTTTCACTGTATCACTGGAAAGGATTGAACTTTACACATGCAAAGTATTTCTTTGGTTGAAATAAAGGTAAATACTGTACGATTTTTTTAAAAGTGCCAATTTAACAAAGACTAATAGGGAAAAATCAATGGTGGTATTACACCTATTTAGGGAAACTAAATGTGCACTCGTGACCCTATTGTACTTTCATTTTTAAAAGTTATTAATAAACCAGTTCATACATTGTAAACATGGACTATTCGGAATGGATTTAGACACAGAAAGTACGTTTGAGGTAAAATTGCATTGAAATGGGGGTTTACGGGTGTTTTCTTAGTCAAATGGGTGGACAGACGTAGCTGTATTTAGATTACTGTGTTAAATTTCAAATTACTCTTACAGTTTTTGTTTTGTTTATACAACATGTGAATTTTTTATTTCAGTGTTAACCATGTTCTGAAGAGCATTCTGTTGAAAAATCTTATATGTGAATTGGTCTGCAGATGACACTTCAGCATTAAAGTATGTATCAACTATCATCATGTTTTTTTTTTTGTTTTGGCCGCAAAAGTTTACAATTTGCCATTGTGCCGTCTACATTTTGCACAGACAATAACTCATCTAAACACTTATTTGTCCTGGATTTATACACATCAGAATCCAGTCTCACATACTTAAACTTTATAATTCTTACCAATTATTTTTTGTACCAGCATTCCAAGGGACATAACCCTTTTTAAAAACATTTTGAGGTATTTTTTTATTACTCTTTCTCCCCATTTTCTAATGTAAAACACAAGAAAGTGGACTTTTTGTGTAAATCTATTAGAAATATACTGTTATGAGTAAATAAAAAGACTGATACCAGTAGCAATAAATGATTGACTGAAAGGGAACCGTTATTTCTCACACTAGGGGAACAACAGACCAAAAACTCAAGTTACACATAAGGGCTTATAGAAACTTCCGTGTAGACTGTTAACATTTATAGAGACAGTTCTTTCAGCTAAAACACTTTAATTATTGATTTAACATTACATTTATTTCATTTTTGTGGGAAAATAATCACATTTGTTTTATTTTTTAGACAAAAGATATCAAGTTTTGATGAAAAAGGAAGGAAGGAGGAAAAATGGACCAAAACAGACCAAAACAGACCTTCAAACTCTAAAAGGTGCAATAAAATTGTTAATCATCTTAAAGTTGTCTTTTGTATTCTATTTAATTGTTTGAATGCATATATCATGAGTTTATGATCAGATATTAGTCAACACTGCATTTTATAATGATACACTGAAATTAGGATTTTTCGAAGAAATTGGACTGAAATTGCCGTAGGATATGGCCTTACATTATAGTGATTTTCTCTGAAACTATAGTTCTGACTGAGACAAAACTTGACAGTTATGCTTGAAATAACTTGCAATTGGAGGGGAAAAAATTGCATTAAGTTTATTTGACATTTAGGTGTTCTTTAGGTGTAATACCACCAAATCATGGTACGTCACATCCGGTTGCATACGAAAGTAGGCCTAAAAAAATATTCCCTTGAATTTGACAGCTGTAGAAAATTAACCCTGCATTTCAATGCACTTAAATTTTTCTGAGTCGTAAATATGTATGTTGGGTGTCTGAAAACATCATTCTTTTTTTATTTGATGGTCTTATAAAATATTTTTGAACGTTAAGGTTACATAGTTTCCAAAGCAGGTAACCAGTAAATAACAGTGTAAAAATTGGGTTGTCTACCCTCGGCGGTGGTTACTTTCTTATATGCAATGAAATGTAGTGTGAAATTTTCACTGTATCACTGGAAAGGATTGAACTTTACACATGCAAAGTATTTCTTTGGTTGAAATAAAGGTAAATACTGTACGATTTTTTTAAAAGTGCCAATTTAACAAAGACTAATAGGGAAAAATCAATGGTGGTATTACACCTATTTAGGGAAACTAAATGTGCACTCGTGACCCTATTGTACTTTCATTTTTAAAAGTTATTAATAAACCAGTTCATACATTGTAAACATGGACTATTCGGAATGGATTTAGACACAGAAAGTACGTTTGAGGTAAAATTGCATTGAAATGGGGGTTTACGGGTGTTTTCTTAGTCAAATGGGTGGACAGACGTAGCTGTATTTAGATTACTGTGTTAAATTTCAAATTACTCTTACAGTTTTTGTTTTGTTTATACAACATGTGAATTTTTTATTTCAGTGTTAACCATGTTCTGAAGAGCATTCTGTTGAAAAATCTTATATGTGAATTGGTCTGCAGATGACACTTCAGCATTAAAGTATGTATCAACTATCATCATGTTTTTTTTTTTGTTTTGGCCGCAAAAGTTTACAATTTGCCATTGTGCCGTCTACATTTTGCACAGACAATAACTCATCTAAACACTTATTTGTCCTGGATTTATACACATCAGAATCCAGTCTCACATACTTAAACTTTATAATTCTTACCAATTATTTTTTGTACCAGCATTCCAAGGGACATAACCCTTTTTAAAAACATTTTGAGGTATTTTTTTATTACTCTTTCTCCCCATTTTCTAATGTAAAACACAAGAAAGTGGACTTTTTGTGTAAATCTATTAGAAATATACTGTTATGAGTAAATAAAAAGACTGATACCAGTAGCAATAAATGATTGACTGAAAGGGAACCGTTATTTCTCACACTAGGGGAACAACAGACCAAAAACTCAAGTTACACATAAGGGCTTATAGAAACTTCCGTGTAGACTGTTAACATTTATAGAGACAGTTCTTTCAGCTAAAACACTTTAATTATTGATTTAACATTACATTTATTTCATTTTTGTGGGAAAATAATCACATTTGTTTTATTTTTTAGACAAAAGATATCAAGTTTTGATGAAAAAGGAAGGAAGGAGGAAAAATGGACCAAAACAGACCAAAACAGACCTTCAAACTCTAAAAGGTGCAATAAAATTGTTAATCATCTTAAAGTTGTCTTTTGTATTCTATTTAATTGTTTGAATGCATATATCATGAGTTTATGATCAGATATTAGTCAACACTGCATTTTATAATGATACACTGAAATTAGGATTTTTCGAAGAAATTGGACTGAAATTGCCGTAGGATATGGCCTTACATTATAGTGATTTTCTCTGAAACTATAGTTCTGACTGAGACAAAACTTGACAGTTATGCTTGAAATAACTTGCAATTGGAGGGGAAAAAATTGCATTAAGTTTATTTGACATTTAGGTGTTCTTTAGGTGTAATACCACCAAATCATGGTACGTCACATCCGGTTGCATACGAAAGTAGGCCTAAAAAAATATTCCCTTGAATTTGACAGCTGTAGAAAATTAACCCTGCATTTCAATGCACTTAAATTTTTCTGAGTCGTAAATATGTATGTTGGGTGTCTGAAAACATCATTCTTTTTTTATTTGATGGTCTTATAAAATATTTTTGAACGTTAAGGTTACATAGTTTCCAAAGCAGGTAACCAGTAAATAACAGTGTAAAAATTGGGTTGTCTACCCTCGGCGGTGGTTACTTTCTTATATGCAATGAAATGTAGTGTGAAATTTTCACTGTATCACTGGAAAGGATTGAACTTTACACATGCAAAGTATTTCTTTGGTTGAAATAAAGGTAAATACTGTACGATTTTTTTAAAAGTGCCAATTTAACAAAGACTAATAGGGAAAAATCAATGGTGGTATTACACCTATTTAGGGAAACTAAATGTGCACTCGTGACCCTATTGTACTTTCATTTTTAAAAGTTATTAATAAACCAGTTCATACATTGTAAACATGGACTATTCGGAATGGATTTAGACACAGAAAGTACGTTTGAGGTAAAATTGCATTGAAATGGGGGTTTACGGGTGTTTTCTTAGTCAAATGGGTGGACAGACGTAGCTGTATTTAGATTACTGTGTTAAATTTCAAATTACTCTTACAGTTTTTGTTTTGTTTATACAACATGTGAATTTTTTATTTCAGTGTTAACCATGTTCTGAAGAGCATTCTGTTGAAAAATCTTATATGTGAATTGGTCTGCAGATGACACTTCAGCATTAAAGTATGTATCAACTATCATCATGTTTTTTTTTTTGTTTTGGCCGCAAAAGTTTACAATTTGCCATTGTGCCGTCTACATTTTGCACAGACAATAACTCATCTAAACACTTATTTGTCCTGGATTTATACACATCAGAATCCAGTCTCACATACTTAAACTTTATAATTCTTACCAATTATTTTTTGTACCAGCATTCCAAGGGACATAACCCTTTTTAAAAACATTTTGAGGTATTTTTTTATTACTCTTTCTCCCCATTTTCTAATGTAAAACACAAGAAAGTGGACTTTTTGTGTAAATCTATTAGAAATATACTGTTATGAGTAAATAAAAAGACTGATACCAGTAGCAATAAATGATTGACTGAAAGGGAACCGTTATTTCTCACACTAGGGGAACAACAGACCAAAAACTCAAGTTACACATAAGGGCTTATAGAAACTTCCGTGTAGACTGTTAACATTTATAGAGACAGTTCTTTCAGCTAAAACACTTTAATTATTGATTTAACATTACATTTATTTCATTTTTGTGGGAAAATAATCACATTTGTTTTATTTTTTAGACAAAAGATATCAAGTTTTGATGAAAAAGGAAGGAAGGAGGAAAAATGGACCAAAACAGACCAAAACAGACCTTCAAACTCTAAAAGGTGCAATAAAATTGTTAATCATCTTAAAGTTGTCTTTTGTATTCTATTTAATTGTTTGAATGCATATATCATGAGTTTATGATCAGATATTAGTCAACACTGCATTTTATAATGATACACTGAAATTAGGATTTTTCGAAGAAATTGGACTGAAATTGCCGTAGGATATGGCCTTACATTATAGTGATTTTCTCTGAAACTATAGTTCTGACTGAGACAAAACTTGACAGTTATGCTTGAAATAACTTGCAATTGGAGGGGAAAAAATTGCATTAAGTTTATTTGACATTTAGGTGTTCTTTAGGTGTAATACCACCAAATCATGGTACGTCACATCCGGTTGCATACGAAAGTAGGCCTAAAAAAATATTCCCTTGAATTTGACAGCTGTAGAAAATTAACCCTGCATTTCAATGCACTTAAATTTTTCTGAGTCGTAAATATGTATGTTGGGTGTCTGAAAACATCATTCTTTTTTTATTTGATGGTCTTATAAAATATTTTTGAACGTTAAGGTTACATAGTTTCCAAAGCAGGTAACCAGTAAATAACAGTGTAAAAATTGGGTTGTCTACCCTCGGCGGTGGTTACTTTCTTATATGCAATGAAATGTAGTGTGAAATTTTCACTGTATCACTGGAAAGGATTGAACTTTACACATGCAAAGTATTTCTTTGGTTGAAATAAAGGTAAATACTGTACGATTTTTTTAAAAGTGCCAATTTAACAAAGACTAATAGGGAAAAATCAATGGTGGTATTACACCTATTTAGGGAAACTAAATGTGCACTCGTGACCCTATTGTACTTTCATTTTTAAAAGTTATTAATAAACCAGTTCATACATTGTAAACATGGACTATTCGGAATGGATTTAGACACAGAAAGTACGTTTGAGGTAAAATTGCATTGAAATGGGGGTTTACGGGTGTTTTCTTAGTCAAATGGGTGGACAGACGTAGCTGTATTTAGATTACTGTGTTAAATTTCAAATTACTCTTACAGTTTTTGTTTTGTTTATACAACATGTGAATTTTTTATTTCAGTGTTAACCATGTTCTGAAGAGCATTCTGTTGAAAAATCTTATATGTGAATTGGTCTGCAGATGACACTTCAGCATTAAAGTATGTATCAACTATCATCATGTTTTTTTTTTTGTTTTGGCCGCAAAAGTTTACAATTTGCCATTGTGCCGTCTACATTTTGCACAGACAATAACTCATCTAAACACTTATTTGTCCTGGATTTATACACATCAGAATCCAGTCTCACATACTTAAACTTTATAATTCTTACCAATTATTTTTTGTACCAGCATTCCAAGGGACATAACCCTTTTTAAAAACATTTTGAGGTATTTTTTTATTACTCTTTCTCCCCATTTTCTAATGTAAAACACAAGAAAGTGGACTTTTTGTGTAAATCTATTAGAAATATACTGTTATGAGTAAATAAAAAGACTGATACCAGTAGCAATAAATGATTGACTGAAAGGGAACCGTTATTTCTCACACTAGGGGAACAACAGACCAAAAACTCAAGTTACACATAAGGGCTTATAGAAACTTCCGTGTAGACTGTTAACATTTATAGAGACAGTTCTTTCAGCTAAAACACTTTAATTATTGATTTAACATTACATTTATTTCATTTTTGTGGGAAAATAATCACATTTGTTTTATTTTTTAGACAAAAGATATCAAGTTTTGATGAAAAAGGAAGGAAGGAGGAAAAATGGACCAAAACAGACCAAAACAGACCTTCAAACTCTAAAAGGTGCAATAAAATTGTTAATCATCTTAAAGTTGTCTTTTGTATTCTATTTAATTGTTTGAATGCATATATCATGAGTTTATGATCAGATATTAGTCAACACTGCATTTTATAATGATACACTGAAATTAGGATTTTTCGAAGAAATTGGACTGAAATTGCCGTAGGATATGGCCTTACATTATAGTGATTTTCTCTGAAACTATAGTTCTGACTGAGACAAAACTTGACAGTTATGCTTGAAATAACTTGCAATTGGAGGGGAAAAAATTGCATTAAGTTTATTTGACATTTAGGTGTTCTTTAGGTGTAATACCACCAAATCATGGTACGTCACATCCGGTTGCATACGAAAGTAGGCCTAAAAAAATATTCCCTTGAATTTGACAGCTGTAGAAAATTAACCCTGCATTTCAATGCACTTAAATTTTTCTGAGTCGTAAATATGTATGTTGGGTGTCTGAAAACATCATTCTTTTTTTATTTGATGGTCTTATAAAATATTTTTGAACGTTAAGGTTACATAGTTTCCAAAGCAGGTAACCAGTAAATAACAGTGTAAAAATTGGGTTGTCTACCCTCGGCGGTGGTTACTTTCTTATATGCAATGAAATGTAGTGTGAAATTTTCACTGTATCACTGGAAAGGATTGAACTTTACACATGCAAAGTATTTCTTTGGTTGAAATAAAGGTAAATACTGTACGATTTTTTTAAAAGTGCCAATTTAACAAAGACTAATAGGGAAAAATCAATGGTGGTATTACACCTATTTAGGGAAACTAAATGTGCACTCGTGACCCTATTGTACTTTCATTTTTAAAAGTTATTAATAAACCAGTTCATACATTGTAAACATGGATTATTCGGAATGGATTTAGACACAGAAAGTACGTTTGAGGTAAAATTGCATTGAAATGGGGGTTTACGGGTGTTTTCTTAGTCAAATGGGTGGACAGACGTAGCTGTATTTAGATTACTGTGTTAAATTTCAAATTACTCTTACAGTTTTTGTTTTGTTTATACAACATGTGAATTTTTTATTTCAGTGTTAACCATGTTCTGAAGAGCATTCTGTTGAAAAATCTTATATGTGAATTGGTCTGCAGATGACACTTCAGCATTAAAGTATGTATCAACTATCATCATGTTTTTTTTTTTGTTTTGGCCGCAAAAGTTTACAATTTGCCATTGTGCCGTCTACATTTTGCACAGACAATAACTCATCTAAACACTTATTTGTCCTGGATTTATACACATCAGAATCCAGTCTCACATACTTAAACTTTATAATTCTTACCAATTATTTTTTGTACCAGCATTCCAAGGGACATAACCCTTTTTAAAAACATTTTGAGGTATTTTTTTATTACTCTTTCTCCCCATTTTCTAATGTAAAACACAAGAAAGTGGACTTTTTGTGTAAATCTATTAGAAATATACTGTTATGAGTAAATAAAAAGACTGATACCAGTAGCAATAAATGATTGACTGAAAGGGAACCGTTATTTCTCACACTAGGGGAACAACAGACCAAAAACTCAAGTTACACATAAGGGCTTATAGAAACTTCCGTGTAGACTGTTAACATTTATAGAGACAGTTCTTTCAGCTAAAACACTTTAATTATTGATTTAACATTACATTTATTTCATTTTTGTGGGAAAATAATCACATTTGTTTTATTTTTTAGACAAAAGATATCAAGTTTTGATGAAAAAGGAAGGAAGGAGGAAAAATGGACCAAAACAGACCAAAACAGACCTTCAAACTCTAAAAGGTGCAATAAAATTGTTAATCATCTTAAAGTTGTCTTTTGTATTCTATTTAATTGTTTGAATGCATATATCATGAGTTTATGATCAGATATTAGTCAACACTGCATTTTATAATGATACACTGAAATTAGGATTTTTCGAAGAAATTGGACTGAAATTGCCGTAGGATATGGCCTTACATTATAGTGATTTTCTCTGAAACTATAGTTCTGACTGAGACAAAACTTGACAGTTATGCTTGAAATAACTTGCAATTGGAGGGGAAAAAATTGCATTAAGTTTATTTGACATTTAGGTGTTCTTTAGGTGTAATACCACCAAATCATGGTACGTCACATCCGGTTGCATACGAAAGTAGGCCTAAAAAAATATTCCCTTGAATTTGACAGCTGTAGAAA
Organism: Mytilus galloprovincialis; assembly: GCF_965363235.1. Classification (NCBI taxonomy): domain Eukaryota; kingdom Metazoa; phylum Mollusca; class Bivalvia; order Mytilida; family Mytilidae; genus Mytilus; species Mytilus galloprovincialis. Next base: position 16,335 of record NW_027468125.1, read on the forward strand.
ATTAACCCTGCATTTCAATGCACTTAAATTTTTCTGAGTCGTAAATATGTATGTTGGGTGTCTGAAAACATCATTCTTTTTTTATTTGATGGTCTTATAAAATATTTTTGAACGTTAAGGTTACATAGTTTCCAAAGCAGGTAACCAGTAAATAACAGTGTAAAAATTGGGTTGTCTACCCTCGGCGGTGGTTACTTTCTTATATGCAATGAAATGTAGTGTGAAATTTTCACTGTATCACTGGAAAGGATTGAACTTTACACATGCAAAGTATTTCTTTGGTTGAAATAAAGGTAAATACTGTACGATTTTTTTAAAAGTGCCAATTTAACAAAGACTAATAGGGAAAAATCAATGGTGGTATTACACCTATTTAGGGAAACTAAATGTGCACTCGTGACCCTATTGTACTTTCATTTTTAAAAGTTATTAATAAACCAGTTCATACATTGTAAACATGGACTATTCGGAATGGATTTAGACACAGAAAGTACGTTTGAGGTAAAATTGCATTGAAATGGGGGTTTACGGGTGTTTTCTTAGTCAAATGGGTGGACAGACGTAGCTGTATTTAGATTACTGTGTTAAATTTCAAATTACTCTTACAGTTTTTGTTTTGTTTATACAACATGTGAATTTTTTATTTCAGTGTTAACCATGTTCTGAAGAGCATTCTGTTGAAAAATCTTATATGTGAATTGGTCTGCAGATGACACTTCAGCATTAAAGTATGTATCAACTATCATCATGTTTTTTTTTTTGTTTTGGCCGCAAAAGTTTACAATTTGCCATTGTGCCGTCTACATTTTGCACAGACAATAACTCATCTAAACACTTATTTGTCCTGGATTTATACACATCAGAATCCAGTCTCACATACTTAAACTTTATAATTCTTACCAATTATTTTTTGTACCAGCATTCCAAGGGACATAACCCTTTTTAAAAACATTTTGAGGTATTTTTTTATTACTCTTTCTCCCCATTTTCTAATGTAAAACACAAGAAAGTGGACTTTTTGTGTAAATCTATTAGAAATATACTGTTATGAGTAAATAAAAAGACTGATACCAGTAGCAATAAATGATTGACTGAAAGGGAACCGTTATTTCTCACACTAGGGGAACAACAGACCAAAAACTCAAGTTACACATAAGGGCTTATAGAAACTTCCGTGTAGACTGTTAACATTTATAGAGACAGTTCTTTCAGCTAAAACACTTTAATTATTGATTTAACATTACATTTATTTCATTTTTGTGGGAAAATAATCACATTTGTTTTATTTTTTAGACAAAAGATATCAAGTTTTGATGAAAAAGGAAGGAAGGAGGAAAAATGGACCAAAACAGACCAAAACAGACCTTCAAACTCTAAAAGGTGCAATAAAATTGTTAATCATCTTAAAGTTGTCTTTTGTATTCTATTTAATTGTTTGAATGCATATATCATGAGTTTATGATCAGATATTAGTCAACACTGCATTTTATAATGATACACTGAAATTAGGATTTTTCGAAGAAATTGGACTGAAATTGCCGTAGGATATGGCCTTACATTATAGTGATTTTCTCTGAAACTATAGTTCTGACTGAGACAAAACTTGACAGTTATGCTTGAAATAACTTGCAATTGGAGGGGAAAAAATTGCATTAAGTTTATTTGACATTTAGGTGTTCTTTAGGTGTAATACCACCAAATCATGGTACGTCACATCCGGTTGCATACGAAAGTAGGCCTAAAAAAATATTCCCTTGAATTTGACAGCTGTAGAAAATTAACCCTGCATTTCAATGCACTTAAATTTTTCTGAGTCGTAAATATGTATGTTGGGTGTCTGAAAACATCATTCTTTTTTTATTTGATGGTCTTATAAAATATTTTTGAACGTTAAGGTTACATAGTTTCCAAAGCAGGTAACCAGTAAATAACAGTGTAAAAATTGGGTTGTCTACCCTCGGCGGTGGTTACTTTCTTATATGCAATGAAATGTAGTGTGAAATTTTCACTGTATCACTGGAAAGGATTGAACTTTACACATGCAAAGTATTTCTTTGGTTGAAATAAAGGTAAATACTGTACGATTTTTTTAAAAGTGCCAATTTAACAAAGACTAATAGGGAAAAATCAATGGTGGTATTACACCTATTTAGGGAAACTAAATGTGCACTCGTGACCCTATTGTACTTTCATTTTTAAAAGTTATTAATAAACCAGTTCATACATTGTAAACATGGACTATTCGGAATGGATTTAGACACAGAAAGTACGTTTGAGGTAAAATTGCATTGAAATGGGGGTTTACGGTTGTTTTCTTAGTCAAATGGGTGGACAGACGTAGCTGTATTTAGATTACTGTGTTAAATTTCAAATTACTCTTACAGTTTTTGTTTTGTTTATACAACATGTGAATTTTTTATTTCAGTGTTAACCATGTTCTGAAGAGCATTCTGTTGAAAAATCTTATATGTGAATTGGTCTGCAGATGACACTTCAGCATTAAAGTATGTATCAACTATCATCATGTTTTTTTTTTTGTTTTGGCCGCAAAAGTTTACAATTTGCCATTGTGCCGTCTACATTTTGCACAGACAATAACTCATCTAAACACTTATTTGTCCTGGATTTATACACATCAGAATCCAGTCTCACATACTTAAACTTTATAATTCTTACCAATTATTTTTTGTACCAGCATTCCAAGGGACATAACCCTTTTTAAAAACATTTTGAGGTATTTTTTTATTACTCTTTCTCCCCATTTTCTAATGTAAAACACAAGAAAGTGGACTTTTTGTGTAAATCTATTAGAAATATACTGTTATGAGTAAATAAAAAGACTGATACCAGTAGCAATAAATGATTGACTGAAAGGGAACCGTTATTTCTCACACTAGGGGAACAACAGACCAAAAACTCAAGTTACACATAAGGGCTTATAGAAACTTCCGTGTAGACTGTTAACATTTATAGAGACAGTTCTTTCAGCTAAAACACTTTAATTATTGATTTAACATTACATTTATTTCATTTTTGTGGGAAAATAATCACATTTGTTTTATTTTTTAGACAAAAGATATCAAGTTTTGATGAAAAAGGAAGGAAGGAGGAAAAATGGACCAAAACAGACCAAAACAGACCTTCAAACTCTAAAAGGTGCAATAAAATTGTTAATCATCTTAAAGTTGTCTTTTGTATTCTATTTAATTGTTTGAATGCATATATCATGAGTTTATGATCAGATATTAGTCAACACTGCATTTTATAATGATACACTGAAATTAGGATTTTTCGAAGAAATTGGACTGAAATTGCCGTAGGATATGGCCTTACATTATAGTGATTTTCTCTGAAACTATAGTTCTGACTGAGACAAAACTTGACAGTTATGCTTGAAATAACTTGCAATTGGAGGGGAAAAAATTGCATTAAGTTTATTTGACATTTAGGTGTTCTTTAGGTGTAATACCACCAAATCATGGTACGTCACATCCGGTTGCATACGAAAGTAGGCCTAAAAAAATATTCCCTTGAATTTGACAGCTGTAGAAAATTAACCCTGCATTTCAATGCACTTAAATTTTTCTGAGTCGTAAATATGTATGTTGGGTGTCTGAAAACATCATTCTTTTTTTATTTGATGGTCTTATAAAATATTTTTGAACGTTAAGGTTACATAGTTTCCAAAGCAGGTAACCAGTAAATAACAGTGTAAAAATTGGGTTGTCTACCCTCGGCGGTGGTTACTTTCTTATATGCAATGAAATGTAGTGTGAAATTTTCACTGTATCACTGGAAAGGATTGAACTTTACACATGCAAAGTATTTCTTTGGTTGAAATAAAGGTAAATACTGTACGATTTTTTTAAAAGTGCCAATTTAACAAAGACTAATAGGGAAAAATCAATGGTGGTATTACACCTATTTAGGGAAACTAAATGTGCACTCGTGACCCTATTGTACTTTCATTTTTAAAAGTTATTAATAAACCAGTTCATACATTGTAAACATGGACTATTCGGAATGGATTTAGACACAGAAAGTACGTTTGAGGTAAAATTGCATTGAAATGGGGGTTTACGGGTGTTTTCTTAGTCAAATGGGTGGACAGACGTAGCTGTATTTAGATTACTGTGTTAAATTTCAAATTACTCTTACAGTTTTTGTTTTGTTTATACAACATGTGAATTTTTTATTTCAGTGTTAACCATGTTCTGAAGAGCATTCTGTTGAAAAATCTTATATGTGAATTGGTCTGCAGATGACACTTCAGCATTAAAGTATGTATCAACTATCATCATGTTTTTTTTTTTGTTTTGGCCGCAAAAGTTTACAATTTGCCATTGTGCCGTCTACATTTTGCACAGACAATAACTCATCTAAACACTTATTTGTCCTGGATTTATACACATCAGAATCCAGTCTCACATACTTAAACTTTATAATTCTTACCAATTATTTTTTGTACCAGCATTCCAAGGGACATAACCCTTTTTAAAAACATTTTGAGGTATTTTTTTATTACTCTTTCTCCCCATTTTCTAATGTAAAACACAAGAAAGTGGACTTTTTGTGTAAATCTATTAGAAATATACTGTTATGAGTAAATAAAAAGACTGATACCAGTAGCAATAAATGATTGACTGAAAGGGAACCGTTATTTCTCACACTAGGGGAACAACAGACCAAAAACTCAAGTTACACATAAGGGCTTATAGAAACTTCCGTGTAGACTGTTAACATTTATAGAGACAGTTCTTTCAGCTAAAACACTTTAATTATTGATTTAACATTACATTTATTTCATTTTTGTGGGAAAATAATCACATTTGTTTTATTTTTTAGACAAAAGATATCAAGTTTTGATGAAAAAGGAAGGAAGGAGGAAAAATGGACCAAAACAGACCAAAACAGACCTTCAAACTCTAAAAGGTGCAATAAAATTGTTAATCATCTTAAAGTTGTCTTTTGTATTCTATTTAATTGTTTGAATGCATATATCATGAGTTTATGATCAGATATTAGTCAACACTGCATTTTATAATGATACACTGAAATTAGGATTTTTCGAAGAAATTGGACTGAAATTGCCGTAGGATATGGCCTTACATTATAGTGATTTTCTCTGAAACTATAGTTCTGACTGAGACAAAACTTGACAGTTATGCTTGAAATAACTTGCAATTGGAGGGGAAAAAATTGCATTAAGTTTATTTGACATTTAGGTGTTCTTTAGGTGTAATACCACCAAATCATGGTACGTCACATCCGGTTGCATACGAAAGTAGGCCTAAAAAAATATTCCCTTGAATTTGACAGCTGTAGAAAATTAACCCTGCATTTCAATGCACTTAAATTTTTCTGAGTCGTAAATATGTATGTTGGGTGTCTGAAAACATCATTCTTTTTTTATTTGATGGTCTTATAAAATATTTTTGAACGTTAAGGTTACATAGTTTCCAAAGCAGGTAACCAGTAAATAACAGTGTAAAAATTGGGTTGTCTACCCTCGGCGGTGGTTACTTTCTTATATGCAATGAAATGTAGTGTGAAATTTTCACTGTATCACTGGAAAGGATTGAACTTTACACATGCAAAGTATTTCTTTGGTTGAAATAAAGGTAAATACTGTACGATTTTTTTAAAAGTGCCAATTTAACAAAGACTAATAGGGAAAAATCAATGGTGGTATTACACCTATTTAGGGAAACTAAATGTGCACTCGTGACCCTATTGTACTTTCATTTTTAAAAGTTATTAATAAACCAGTTCATACATTGTAAACATGGACTATTCGGAATGGATTTAGACACAGAAAGTACGTTTGAGGTAAAATTGCATTGAAATGGGGGTTTACGGGTGTTTTCTTAGTCAAATGGGTGGACAGACGTAGCTGTATTTAGATTACTGTGTTAAATTTCAAATTACTCTTACAGTTTTTGTTTTGTTTATACAACATGTGAATTTTTTATTTCAGTGTTAACCATGTTCTGAAGAGCATTCTGTTGAAAAATCTTATATGTGAATTGGTCTGCAGATGACACTTCAGCATTAAAGTATGTATCAACTATCATCATGTTTTTTTTTTTGTTTTGGCCGCAAAAGTTTACAATTTGCCATTGTGCCGTCTACATTTTGCACAGACAATAACTCATCTAAACACTTATTTGTCCTGGATTTATACACATCAGAATCCAGTCTCACATACTTAAACTTTATAATTCTTACCAATTATTTTTTGTACCAGCATTCCAAGGGACATAACCCTTTTTAAAAACATTTTGAGGTATTTTTTTATTACTCTTTCTCCCCATTTTCTAATGTAAAACACAAGAAAGTGGACTTTTTGTGTAAATCTATTAGAAATATACTGTTATGAGTAAATAAAAAGACTGATACCAGTAGCAATAAATGATTGACTGAAAGGGAACCGTTATTTCTCACACTAGGGGAACAACAGACCAAAAACTCAAGTTACACATAAGGGCTTATAGAAACTTCCGTGTAGACTGTTAACATTTATAGAGACAGTTCTTTCAGCTAAAACACTTTAATTATTGATTTAACATTACATTTATTTCATTTTTGTGGGAAAATAATCACATTTGTTTTATTTTTTAGACAAAAGATATCAAGTTTTGATGAAAAAGGAAGGAAGGAGGAAAAATGGACCAAAACAGACCAAAACAGACCTTCAAACTCTAAAAGGTGCAATAAAATTGTTAATCATCTTAAAGTTGTCTTTTGTATTCTATTTAATTGTTTGAATGCATATATCATGAGTTTATGATCAGATATTAGTCAACACTGCATTTTATAATGATACACTGAAATTAGGATTTTTCGAAGAAATTGGACTGAAATTGCCGTAGGATATGGCCTTACATTATAGTGATTTTCTCTGAAACTATAGTTCTGACTGAGACAAAACTTGACAGTTATGCTTGAAATAACTTGCAATTGGAGGGGAAAAAATTGCATTAAGTTTATTTGACATTTAGGTGTTCTTTAGGTGTAATACCACCAAATCATGGTACGTCACATCCGGTTGCATACGAAAGTAGGCCTAAAAAAATATTCCCTTGAATTTGACAGCTGTAGAAAATTAACCCTGCATTTCAATGCACTTAAATTTTTCTGAGTCGTAAATATGTATGTTGGGTGTCTGAAAACATCATTCTTTTTTTATTTGATGGTCTTATAAAATATTTTTGAACGTTAAGGTTACATAGTTTCCAAAGCAGGTAACCAGTAAATAACAGTGTAAAAATTGGGTTGTCTACCCTCGGCGGTGGTTACTTTCTTATATGCAATGAAATGTAGTGTGAAATTTTCACTGTATCACTGGAAAGGATTGAACTTTACACATGCAAAGTATTTCTTTGGTTGAAATAAAGGTAAATACTGTACGATTTTTTTAAAAGTGCCAATTTAACAAAGACTAATAGGGAAAAATCAATGGTGGTATTACACCTATTTAGGGAAACTAAATGTGCACTCGTGACCCTATTGTACTTTCATTTTTAAAAGTTATTAATAAACCAGTTCATACATTGTAAACATGGACTATTCGGAATGGATTTAGACACAGAAAGTACGTTTGAGGTAAAATTGCATTGAAATGGGGGTTTACGGGTGTTTTCTTAGTCAAATGGGTGGACAGACGTAGCTGTATTTAGATTACTGTGTTAAATTTCAAATTACTCTTACAGTTTTTGTTTTGTTTATACAACATGTGAATTTTTTATTTCAGTGTTAACCATGTTCTGAAGAGCATTCTGTTGAAAAATCTTATATGTGAATTGGTCTGCAGATGACACTTCAGCATTAAAGTATGTATCAACTATCATCATGTTTTTTTTTTTGTTTTGGCCGCAAAAGTTTACAATTTGCCATTGTGCCGTCTACATTTTGCACAGACAATAACTCATCTAAACACTTATTTGTCCTGGATTTATACACATCAGAATCCAGTCTCACATACTTAAACTTTATAATTCTTACCAATTATTTTTTGTACCAGCATTCCAAGGGACATAACCCTTTTTAAAAACATTTTGAGGTATTTTTTTATTACTCTTTCTCCCCATTTTCTAATGTAAAACACAAGAAAGTGGACTTTTTGTGTAAATCTATTAGAAATATACTGTTATGAGTAAATAAAAAGACTGATACCAGTAGCAATAAATGATTGACTGAAAGGGAACCGTTATTTCTCACACTAGGGGAACAACAGACCAAAAACTCAAGTTACACATAAGGGCTTATAGAAACTTCCGTGTAGACTGTTAACATTTATAGAGACAGTTCTTTCAGCTAAAACACTTTAATTATTGATTTAACATTACATTTATTTCATTTTTGTGGGAAAATAATCACATTTGTTTTATTTTTTAGACAAAAGATATCAAGTTTTGATGAAAAAGGAAGGAAGGAGGAAAAATGGACCAAAACAGACCAAAACAGACCTTCAAACTCTAAAAGGTGCAATAAAATTGTTAATCATCTTAAAGTTGTCTTTTGTATTCTATTTAATTGTTTGAATGCATATATCATGAGTTTATGATCAGATATTAGTCAACACTGCATTTTATAATGATACACTGAAATTAGGATTTTTCGAAGAAATTGGACTGAAATTGCCGTAGGATATGGCCTTACATTATAGTGATTTTCTCTGAAACTATAGTTCTGACTGAGACAAAACTTGACAGTTATGCTTGAAATAACTTGCAATTGGAGGGGAAAAAATTGCATTAAGTTTATTTGACATTTAGGTGTTCTTTAGGTGTAATACCACCAAATCATGGTACGTCACATCCGGTTGCATACGAAAGTAGGCCTAAAAAAATATTCCCTTGAATTTGACAGCTGTAGAAAATTAACCCTGCATTTCAATGCACTTAAATTTTTCTGAGTCGTAAATATGTATGTTGGGTGTCTGAAAACATCATTCTTTTTTTATTTGATGGTCTTATAAAATATTTTTGAACGTTAAGGTTACATAGTTTCCAAAGCAGGTAACCAGTAAATAACAGTGTAAAAATTGGGTTGTCTACCCTCGGCGGTGGTTACTTTCTTATATGCAATGAAATGTAGTGTGAAATTTTCACTGTATCACTGGAAAGGATTGAACTTTACACATGCAAAGTATTTCTTTGGTTGAAATAAAGGTAAATACTGTACGATTTTTTTAAAAGTGCCAATTTAACAAAGACTAATAGGGAAAAATCAATGGTGGTATTACACCTATTTAGGGAAACTAAATGTGCACTCGTGACCCTATTGTACTTTCATTTTTAAAAGTTATTAATAAACCAGTTCATACATTGTAAACATGGACTATTCGGAATGGATTTAGACACAGAAAGTACGTTTGAGGTAAAATTGCATTGAAATGGGGGTTTACGGGTGTTTTCTTAGTCAAATGGGTGGACAGACGTAGCTGTATTTAGATTACTGTGTTAAATTTCAAATTACTCTTACAGTTTTTGTTTTGTTTATACAACATGTGAATTTTTTATTTCAGTGTTAACCATGTTCTGAAGAGCATTCTGTTGAAAAATCTTATATGTGAATTGGTCTGCAGATGACACTTCAGCATTAAAGTATGTATCAACTATCATCATGTTTTTTTTTTTGTTTTGGCCGCAAAAGTTTACAATTTGCCATTGTGCCGTCTACATTTTGCACAGACAATAACTCATCTAAACACTTATTTGTCCTGGATTTATACACATCAGAATCCAGTCTCACATACTTAAACTTTATAATTCTTACCAATTATTTTTTGTACCAGCATTCCAAGGGACATAACCCTTTTTAAAAACATTTTGAGGTATTTTTTTATTACTCTTTCTCCCCATTTTCTAATGTAAAACACAAGAAAGTGGACTTTTTGTGTAAATCTATTAGAAATATACTGTTATGAGTAAATAAAAAGACTGATACCAGTAGCAATAAATGATTGACTGAAAGGGAACCGTTATTTCTCACACTAGGGGAACAACAGACCAAAAACTCAAGTTACACATAAGGGCTTATAGAAACTTCCGTGTAGACTGTTAACATTTATAGAGACAGTTCTTTCAGCTAAAACACTTTAATTATTGATTTAACATTACATTTATTTCATTTTTGTGGGAAAATAATCACATTTGTTTTATTTTTTAGACAAAAGATATCAAGTTTTGATGAAAAAGGAAGGAAGGAGGAAAAATGGACCAAAACAGACCAAAACAGACCTTCAAACTCTAAAAGGTGCAATAAAATTGTTAATCATCTTAAAGTTGTCTTTTGTATTCTATTTAATTGTTTGAATGCATATATCATGAGTTTATGATCAGATATTAGTCAACACTGCATTTTATAATGATACACTGAAATTAGGATTTTTCGAAGAAATTGGACTGAAATTGCCGTAGGATATGGCCTTACATTATAGTGATTTTCTCTGAAACTATAGTTCTGACTGAGACAAAACTTGACAGTTATGCTTGAAATAACTTGCAATTGGAGGGGAAAAAATTGCATTAAGTTTATTTGACATTTAGGTGTTCTTTAGGTGTAATACCACCAAATCATGGTACGTCACATCCGGTTGCATACGAAAGTAGGCCTAAAAAAATATTCCCTTGAATTTGACAGCTGTAGAAAATTAACCCTGCATTTCAATGCACTTAAATTTTTCTGAGTCGTAAATATGTATGTTGGGTGTCTGAAAACATCATTCTTTTTTTATTTGATGGTCTTATAAAATATTTTTGAACGTTAAGGTTACATAGTTTCCAAAGCAGGTAACCAGTAAATAACAGTGTAAAAATTGGGTTGTCTACCCTCGGCGGTGGTTACTTTCTTATATGCAATGAAATGTAGTGTGAAATTTTCACTGTATCACTGGAAAGGATTGAACTTTACACATGCAAAGTATTTCTTTGGTTGAAATAAAGGTAAATACTGTACGATTTTTTTAAAAGTGCCAATTTAACAAAGACTAATAGGGAAAAATCAATGGTGGTATTACACCTATTTAGGGAAACTAAATGTGCACTCGTGACCCTATTGTACTTTCATTTTTAAAAGTTATTAATAAACCAGTTCATACATTGTAAACATGGACTATTCGGAATGGATTTAGACACAGAAAGTACGTTTGAGGTAAAATTGCATTGAAATGGGGGTTTACGGGTGTTTTCTTAGTCAAATGGGTGGACAGACGTAGCTGTATTTAGATTACTGTGTTAAATTTCAAATTACTCTTACAGTTTTTGTTTTGTTTATACAACATGTGAATTTTTTATTTCAGTGTTAACCATGTTCTGAAGAGCATTCTGTTGAAAAATCTTATATGTGAATTGGTCTGCAGATGACACTTCAGCATTAAAGTATGTATCAACTATCATCATGTTTTTTTTTTTGTTTTGGCCGCAAAAGTTTACAATTTGCCATTGTGCCGTCTACATTTTGCACAGACAATAACTCATCTAAACACTTATTTGTCCTGGATTTATACACATCAGAATCCAGTCTCACATACTTAAACTTTATAATTCTTACCAATTATTTTTTGTACCAGCATTCCAAGGGACATAACCCTTTTTAAAAACATTTTGAGGTATTTTTTTATTACTCTTTCTCCCCATTTTCTAATGTAAAACACAAGAAAGTGGACTTTTTGTGTAAATCTATTAGAAATATACTGTTATGAGTAAATAAAAAGACTGATACCAGTAGCAATAAATGATTGACTGAAAGGGAACCGTTATTTCTCACACTAGGGGAACAACAGACCAAAAACTCAAGTTACACATAAGGGCTTATAGAAACTTCCGTGTAGACTGTTAACATTTATAGAGACAGTTCTTTCAGCTAAAACACTTTAATTATTGATTTAACATTACATTTATTTCATTTTTGTGGGAAAATAATCACATTTGTTTTATTTTTTAGACAAAAGATATCAAGTTTTGATGAAAAAGGAAGGAAGGAGGAAAAATGGACCAAAACAGACCAAAACAGACCTTCAAACTCTAAAAGGTGCAATAAAATTGTTAATCATCTTAAAGTTGTCTTTTGTATTCTATTTAATTGTTTGAATGCATATATCATGAGTTTATGATCAGATATTAGTCAACACTGCATTTTATAATGATACACTGAAATTAGGATTTTTCGAAGAAATTGGACTGAAATTGCCGTAGGATATGGCCTTACATTATAGTGATTTTCTCTGAAACTATAGTTCTGACTGAGACAAAACTTGACAGTTATGCTTGAAATAACTTGCAATTGGAGGGGAAAAAATTGCATTAAGTTTATTTGACATTTAGGTGTTCTTTAGGTGTAATACCACCAAATCATGGTACGTCACATCCGGTTGCATACGAAAGTAGGCCTAAAAAAATATTCCCTTGAATTTGACAGCTGTAGAAAATTAACCCTGCATTTCAATGCACTTAAATTTTTCTGAGTCGTAAATATGTATGTTGGGTGTCTGAAAACATCATTCTTTTTTTATTTGATGGTCTTATAAAATATTTTTGAACGTTAAGGTTACATAGTTTCCAAAGCAGGTAACCAGTAAATAACAGTGTAAAAATTGGGTTGTCTACCCTCGGCGGTGGTTACTTTCTTATATGCAATGAAATGTAGTGTGAAATTTTCACTGTATCACTGGAAAGGATTGAACTTTACACATGCAAAGTATTTCTTTGGTTGAAATAAAGGTAAATACTGTACGATTTTTTTAAAAGTGCCAATTTAACAAAGACTAATAGGGAAAAATCAATGGTGGTATTACACCTATTTAGGGAAACTAAATGTGCACTCGTGACCCTATTGTACTTTCATTTTTAAAAGTTATTAATAAACCAGTTCATACATTGTAAACATGGACTATTCGGAATGGATTTAGACACAGAAAGTACGTTTGAGGTAAAATTGCATTGAAATGGGGGTTTACGGGTGTTTTCTTAGTCAAATGGGTGGACAGACGTAGCTGTATTTAGATTACTGTGTTAAATTTCAAATTACTCTTACAGTTTTTGTTTTGTTTATACAACATGTGAATTTTTTATTTCAGTGTTAACCATGTTCTGAAGAGCATTCTGTTGAAAAATCTTATATGTGAATTGGTCTGCAGATGACACTTCAGCATTAAAGTATGTATCAACTATCATCATGTTTTTTTTTTTGTTTTGGCCGCAAAAGTTTACAATTTGCCATTGTGCCGTCTACATTTTGCACAGACAATAACTCATCTAAACACTTATTTGTCCTGGATTTATACACATCAGAATCCAGTCTCACATACTTAAACTTTATAATTCTTACCAATTATTTTTTGTACCAGCATTCCAAGGGACATAACCCTTTTTAAAAACATTTTGAGGTATTTTTTTATTACTCTTTCTCCCCATTTTCTAATGTAAAACACAAGAAAGTGGACTTTTTGTGTAAATCTATTAGAAATATACTGTTATGAGTAAATAAAAAGACTGATACCAGTAGCAATAAATGATTGACTGAAAGGGAACCGTTATTTCTCACACTAGGGGAACAACAGACCAAAAACTCAAGTTACACATAAGGGCTTATAGAAACTTCCGTGTAGACTGTTAACATTTATAGAGACAGTTCTTTCAGCTAAAACACTTTAATTATTGATTTAACATTACATTTATTTCATTTTTGTGGGAAAATAATCACATTTGTTTTATTTTTTAGACAAAAGATATCAAGTTTTGATGAAAAAGGAAGGAAGGAGGAAAAATGGACCAAAACAGACCAAAACAGACCTTCAAACTCTAAAAGGTGCAATAAAATTGTTAATCATCTTAAAGTTGTCTTTTGTATTCTATTTAATTGTTTGAATGCATATATCATGAGTTTATGATCAGATATTAGTCAACACTGCATTTTATAATGATACACTGAAATTAGGATTTTTCGAAGAAATTGGACTGAAATTGCCGTAGGATATGGCCTTACATTATAGTGATTTTCTCTGAAACTATAGTTCTGACTGAGACAAAACTTGACAGTTATGCTTGAAATAACTTGCAATTGGAGGGGAAAAAATTGCATTAAGTTTATTTGACATTTAGGTGTTCTTTAGGTGTAATACCACCAAATCATGGTACGTCACATCCGGTTGCATACGAAAGTAGGCCTAAAAAAATATTCCCTTGAATTTGACAGCTGTAGAAAATTAACCCTGCATTTCAATGCACTTAAATTTTTCTGAGTCGTAAATATGTATGTTGGGTGTCTGAAAACATCATTCTTTTTTTATTTGATGGTCTTATAAAATATTTTTGAACGTTAAGGTTACATAGTTTCCAAAGCAGGTAACCAGTAAATAACAGTGTAAAAATTGGGTTGTCTACCCTCGGCGGTGGTTACTTTCTTATATGCAATGAAATGTAGTGTGAAATTTTCACTGTATCACTGGAAAGGATTGAACTTTACACATGCAAAGTATTTCTTTGGTTGAAATAAAGGTAAATACTGTACGATTTTTTTAAAAGTGCCAATTTAACAAAGACTAATAGGGAAAAATCAATGGTGGTATTACACCTATTTAGGGAAACTAAATGTGCACTCGTGACCCTATTGTACTTTCATTTTTAAAAGTTATTAATAAACCAGTTCATACATTGTAAACATGGACTATTCGGAATGGATTTAGACACAGAAAGTACGTTTGAGGTAAAATTGCATTGAAATGGGGGTTTACGGGTGTTTTCTTAGTCAAATGGGTGGACAGACGTAGCTGTATTTAGATTACTGTGTTAAATTTCAAATTACTCTTACAGTTTTTGTTTTGTTTATACAAAATGTGAATTTTTTATTTCAGTGTTAACCATGTTCTGAAGAGCATTCTGTTGAAAAATCTTATATGTGAATTGGTCTGCAGATGACACTTCAGCATTAAAGTATGTATCAACTATCATCATGTTTTTTTTTTTGTTTTGGCCGCAAAAGTTTACAATTTGCCATTGTGCCGTCTACATTTTGCACAGACAATAACTCATCTAAACACTTATTTGTCCTGGATTTATACACATCAGAATCCAGTCTCACATACTTAAACTTTATAATTCTTACCAATTATTTTTTGTACCAGCATTCCAAGGGACATAACCCTTTTTAAAAACATTTTGAGGTATTTTTTTATTACTCTTTCTCCCCATTTTCTAATGTAAAACACAAGAAAGTGGACTTTTTGTGTAAATCTATTAGAAATATACTGTTATGAGTAAATAAAAAGACTGATACCAGTAGCAATAAATGATTGACTGAAAGGGAACCGTTATTTCTCACACTAGGGGAACAACAGACCAAAAACTCAAGTTACACATAAGGGCTTATAGAAACTTCCGTGTAGACTGTTAACATTTATAGAGACAGTTCTTTCAGCTAAAACACTTTAATTATTGATTTAACATTACATTTATTTCATTTTTGTGGGAAAATAATCACATTTGTTTTATTTTTTAGACAAAAGATATCAAGTTTTGATGAAAAAGGAAGGAAGGAGGAAAAATGGACCAAAACAGACCAAAACAGACCTTCAAACTCTAAAAGGTGCAATAAAATTGTTAATCATCTTAAAGTTGTCTTTTGTATTCTATTTAATTGTTTGAATGCATATATCATGAGTTTATGATCAGATATTAGTCAACACTGCATTTTATAATGATACACTGAAATTAGGATTTTTCGAAGAAATTGGACTGAAATTGCCGTAGGATATGGCCTTACATTATAGTGATTTTCTCTGAAACTATAGTTCTGACTGAGACAAAACTTGACAGTTATGCTTGAAATAACTTGCAATTGGAGGGGAAAAAATTGCATTAAGTTTATTTGACATTTAGGTGTTCTTTAGGTGTAATACCACCAAATCATGGTACGTCACATCCGGTTGCATACGAAAGTAGGCCTAAAAAAATATTCCCTTGAATTTGACAGCTGTAGAAAATTAACCCTGCATTTCAATGCACTTAAATTTTTCTGAGTCGTAAATATGTATGTTGGGTGTCTGAAAACATCATTCTTTTTTTATTTGATGGTCTTATAAAATATTTTTGAACGTTAAGGTTACATAGTTTCCAAAGCAGGTAACCAGTAAATAACAGTGTAAAAATTGGGTTGTCTACCCTCGGCGGTGGTTACTTTCTTATATGCAATGAAATGTAGTGTGAAATTTTCACTGTATCACTGGAAAGGATTGAACTTTACACATGCAAAGTATTTCTTTGGTTGAAATAAAGGTAAATACTGTACGATTTTTTTAAAAGTGCCAATTTAACAAAGACTAATAGGGAAAAATCAATGGTGGTATTACACCTATTTAGGGAAACTAAATGTGCACTCGTGACCCTATTGTACTTTCATTTTTAAAAGTTATTAATAAACCAGTTCATACATTGTAAACATGGACTATTCGGAATGGATTTAGACACAGAAAGTACGTTTGAGGTAAAATTGCATTGAAATGGGGGTTTACGGGTGTTTTCTTAGTCAAATGGGTGGACAGACGTAGCTGTATTTAGATTACTGTGTTAAATTTCAAATTACTCTTACAGTTTTTGTTTTGTTTATACAACATGTGAATTTTTTATTTCAGTGTTAACCATGTTCTGAAGAGCATTCTGTTGAAAAATCTTATATGTGAATTGGTCTGCAGATGACACTTCAGCATTAAAGTATGTATCAACTATCATCATGTTTTTTTTTTTGTTTTGGCCGCAAAAGTTTACAATTTGCCATTGTGCCGTCTACATTTTGCACAGACAATAACTCATCTAAACACTTATTTGTCCTGGATTTATACACATCAGAATCCAGTCTCACATACTTAAACTTTATAATTCTTACCAATTATTTTTTGTACCAGCATTCCAAGGGACATAACCCTTTTTAAAAACATTTTGAGGTATTTTTTTATTACTCTTTCTCCCCATTTTCTAATGTAAAACACAAGAAAGTGGACTTTTTGTGTAAATCTATTAGAAATATACTGTTATGAGTAAATAAAAAGACTGATACCAGTAGCAATAAATGATTGACTGAAAGGGAACCGTTATTTCTCACACTAGGGGAACAACAGACCAAAAACTCAAGTTACACATAAGGGCTTATAGAAACTTCCGTGTAGACTGTTAACATTTATAGAGACAGTTCTTTCAGCTAAAACACTTTAATTATTGATTTAACATTACATTTATTTCATTTTTGTGGGAAAATAATCACATTTGTTTTATTTTTTAGACAAAAGATATCAAGTTTTGATGAAAAAGGAAGGAAGGAGGAAAAATGGACCAAAACAGACCAAAACAGACCTTCAAACTCTAAAAGGTGCAATAAAATTGTTAATCATCTTAAAGTTGTCTTTTGTATTCTATTTAATTGTTTGAATGCATATATCATGAGTTTATGATCAGATATTAGTCAACACTGCATTTTATAATGATACACTGAAATTAGGATTTTTCGAAGAAATTGGACTGAAATTGCCGTAGGATATGGCCTTACATTATAGTGATTTTCTCTGAAACTATAGTTCTGACTGAGACAAAACTTGACAGTTATGCTTGAAATAACTTGCAATTGGAGGGGAAAAAATTGCATTAAGTTTATTTGACATTTAGGTGTTCTTTAGGTGTAATACCACCAAATCATGGTACGTCACATCCGGTTGCATACGAAAGTAGGCCTAAAAAAATATTCCCTTGAATTTGACAGCTGTAGAAAATTAACCCTGCATTTCAATGCACTTAAATTTTTCTGAGTCGTAAATATGTATGTTGGGTGTCTGAAAACATCATTCTTTTTTTATTTGATGGTCTTATAAAATATTTTTGAACGTTAAGGTTACATAGTTTCCAAAGCAGGTAACCAGTAAATAACAGTGTAAAAATTGGGTTGTCTACCCTCGGCGGTGGTTACTTTCTTATATGCAATGAAATGTAGTGTGAAATTTTCACTGTATCACTGGAAAGGATTGAACTTTACACATGCAAAGTATTTCTTTGGTTGAAATAAAGGTAAATACTGTACGATTTTTTTAAAAGTGCCAATTTAACAAAGACTAATAGGGAAAAATCAATGGTGGTATTACACCTATTTAGGGAAACTAAATGTGCACTCGTGACCCTATTGTACTTTCATTTTTAAAAGTTATTAATAAACCAGTTCATACATTGTAAACATGGACTATTCGGAATGGATTTAGACACAGAAAGTACGTTTGAGGTAAAATTGCATTGAAATGGGGGTTTACGGGTGTTTTCTTAGTCAAATGGGTGGACAGACGTAGCTGTATTTAGATTACTGTGTTAAATTTCAAATTACTCTTACAGTTTTTGTTTTGTTTATACAACATGTGAATTTTTTATTTCAGTGTTAACCATGTTCTGAAGAGCATTCTGTTGAAAAATCTTATATGTGAATTGGTCTGCAGATGACACTTCAGCATTAAAGTATGTATCAACTATCATCATGTTTTTTTTTTTGTTTTGGCCGCAAAAGTTTACAATTTGCCATTGTGCCGTCTACATTTTGCACAGACAATAACTCATCTAAACACTTATTTGTCCTGGATTTATACACATCAGAATCCAGTCTCACATACTTAAACTTTATAATTCTTACCAATTATTTTTTGTACCAGCATTCCAAGGGACATAACCCTTTTTAAAAACATTTTGAGGTATTTTTTTATTACTCTTTCTCCCCATTTTCTAATGTAAAACACAAGAAAGTGGACTTTTTGTGTAAATCTATTAGAAATATACTGTTATGAGTAAATAAAAAGACTGATACCAGTAGCAATAAATGATTGACTGAAAGGGAACCGTTATTTCTCACACTAGGGGAACAACAGACCAAAAACTCAAGTTACACATAAGGGCTTATAGAAACTTCCGTGTAGACTGTTAACATTTATAGAGACAGTTCTTTCAGCTAAAACACTTTAATTATTGATTTAACATTACATTTATTTCATTTTTGTGGGAAAATAATCACATTTGTTTTATTTTTTAGACAAAAGATATCAAGTTTTGATGAAAAAGGAAGGAAGGAGGAAAAATGGACCAAAACAGACCAAAACAGACCTTCAAACTCTAAAAGGTGCAATAAAATTGTTAATCATCTTAAAGTTGTCTTTTGTATTCTATTTAATTGTTTGAATGCATATATCATGAGTTTATGATCAGATATTAGTCAACACTGCATTTTATAATGATACACTGAAATTAGGATTTTTCGAAGAAATTGGACTGAAATTGCCGTAGGATATGGCCTTACATTATAGTGATTTTCTCTGAAACTATAGTTCTGACTGAGACAAAACTTGACAGTTATGCTTGAAATAACTTGCAATTGGAGGGGAAAAAATTGCATTAAGTTTATTTGACATTTAGGTGTTCTTTAGGTGTAATACCACCAAATCATGGTACGTCACATCCGGTTGCATACGAAAGTAGGCCTAAAAAAATATTCCCTTGAATTTGACAGCTGTAGAAAATTAACCCTGCATTTCAATGCACTTAAATTTTTCTGAGTCGTAAATATGTATGTTGGGTGTCTGAAAACATCATTCTTTTTTTATTTGATGGTCTTATAAAATATTTTTGAACGTTAAGGTTACATAGTTTCCAAAGCAGGTAACCAGTAAATAACAGTGTAAAAATTGGGTTGTCTACCCTCGGCGGTGGTTACTTTCTTATATGCAATGAAATGTAGTGTGAAATTTTCACTGTATCACTGGAAAGGATTGAACTTTACACATGCAAAGTATTTCTTTGGTTGAAATAAAGGTAAATACTGTACGATTTTTTTAAAAGTGCCAATTTAACAAAGACTAATAGGGAAAAATCAATGGTGGTATTACACCTATTTAGGGAAACTAAATGTGCACTCGTGACCCTATTGTACTTTCATTTTTAAAAGTTATTAATAAACCAGTTCATACATTGTAAATATGGACTATTCGGAATGGATTTAGACACAGAAAGTACGTTTGAGGTAAAATTGCATTGAAATGGGGGTTTACGGGTGTTTTCTTAGTCAAATGGGTGGACAGACGTAGCTGTATTTAGATTACTGTGTTAAATTTCAAATTACTCTTACAGTTTTTGTTTTGTTTATACAACATGTGAATTTTTTATTTCAGTGTTAACCATGTTCTGAAGAGCATTCTGTTGAAAAATCTTATATGTGAATTGGTCTGCAGATGACACTTCAGCATTAAAGTATGTATCAACTATCATCATGTTTTTTTTTTTGTTTTGGCCGCAAAAGTTTACAATTTGCCATTGTGCCGTCTACATTTTGCACAGACAATAACTCATCTAAACACTTATTTGTCCTGGATTTATACACATCAGAATCCAGTCTCACATACTTAAACTTTATAATTCTTACCAATTATTTTTTGTACCAGCATTCCAAGGGACATAACCCTTTTTAAAAACATTTTGAGGTATTTTTTTATTACTCTTTCTCCCCATTTTCTAATGTAAAACACAAGAAAGTGGACTTTTTGTGTAAATCTATTAGAAATATACTGTTATGAGTAAATAAAAAGACTGATACCAGTAGCAATAAATGATTGACTGAAAGGGAACCGTTATTTCTCACACTAGGGGAACAACAGACCAAAAACTCAAGTTACACATAAGGGCTTATAGAAACTTCCGTGTAGACTGTTAACATTTATAGAGACAGTTCTTTCAGCTAAAACACTTTAATTATTGATTTAACATTACATTTATTTCATTTTTGTGGGAAAATAATCACATTTGTTTTATTTTTTAGACAAAAGATATCAAGTTTTGATGAAAAAGGAAGGAAGGAGGAAAAATGGACCAAAACAGACCAAAACAGACCTTCAAACTCTAAAAGGTGCAATAAAATTGTTAATCATCTTAAAGTTGTCTTTTGTATTCTATTTAATTGTTTGAATGCATATATCATGAGTTTATGATCAGATATTAGTCAACACTGCATTTTATAATGATACACTGAAATTAGGATTTTTCGAAGAAATTGGACTGAAATTGCCGTAGGATATGGCCTTACATTATAGTGATTTTCTCTGAAACTATAGTTCTGACTGAGACAAAACTTGACAGTTATGCTTGAAATAACTTGCAATTGGAGGGGAAAAAATTGCATTAAGTTTATTTGACATTTAGGTGTTCTTTAGGGAAACTAAATGTGCACTCGTGACCCTATTGTACTTTCATTTTTAAAAGTTATTAATAAACCAGTTCATACATTGTAAACATGGACTATTCGGAATGGATTTAGACACAGAAAGTACGTTTGAGGTAAAATTGCATTGAAATGGGGGTTTACGGGTGTTTTCTTAGTCAAATGGGTGGACAGACGTAGCTGTATTTAGATTACTGTGTTAAATTTCAAATTACTCTTACAGTTTTTGTTTTGTTTATACAACATGTGAATTTTTTATTTCAGTGTTAACCATGTTCTGAAGAGCATTCTGTTGAAAAATCTTATATGTGAATTGGTCTGCAGATGACACTTCAGCATTAAAGTATGTATCAACTATCATCATGTTTTTTTTTTTGTTTTGGCCGCAAAAGTTTACAATTTGCCATTGTGCCGTCTACATTTTGCACAGACAATAACTCATCTAAACACTTATTTGTCCTGGATTTATACACATCAGAATCCAGTCTCACATACTTAAACTTTATAATTCTTACCAATTATTTTTTGTACCAGCATTCCAAGGGACATAACCCTTTTTAAAAACATTTTGAGGTATTTTTTTATTACTCTTTCTCCCCATTTTCTAATGTAAAACACAAGAAAGTGGACTTTTTGTGTAAATCTATTAGAAATATACTGTTATGAGTAAATAAAAAGACTGATACCAGTAGCAATAAATGATTGACTGAAAGGGAACCGTTATTTCTCACACTAGGGGAACAACAGACCAAAAACTCAAGTTACACATAAGGGCTTATAGAAACTTCCGTGTAGACTGTTAACATTTATAGAGACAGTTCTTTCAGCTAAAACACTTTAATTATTGATTTAACATTACATTTATTTCATTTTTGTGGGAAAATAATCACATTTGTTTTATTTTTTAGACAAAAGATATCAAGTTTTGATGAAAAAGGAAGGAAGGAGGAAAAATGGACCAAAACAGACCAAAACAGACCTTCAAACTCTAAAAGGTGCAATAAAATTGTTAATCATCTTAAAGTTGTCTTTTGTATTCTATTTAATTGTTTGAATGCATATATCATGAGTTTATGATCAGATATTAGTCAACACTGCATTTTATAATGATACACTGAAATTAGGATTTTTCGAAGAAATTGGACTGAAATTGCCGTAGGATATGGCCTTACATTATAGTGATTTTCTCTGAAACTATAGTTCTGACTGAGACAAAACTTGACAGTTATGCTTGAAATAACTTGCAATTGGAGGGGAAAAAATTGCATTAAGTTTATTTGACATTTAGGTGTTCTTTAGGTGTAATACCACCAAATCATGGTACGTCACATCCGGTTGCATACGAAAGTAGGCCTAAAAAAATATTCCCTTGAATTTGACAGCTGTAGAAAATTAACCCTGCATTTCAATGCACTTAAATTTTTCTGAGTCGTAAATATGTATGTTGGGTGTCTGAAAACATCATTCTTTTTTTATTTGATGGTCTTATAAAATATTTTTGAACGTTAAGGTTACATAGTTTCCAAAGCAGGTAACCAGTAAATAACAGTGTAAAAATTGGGTTGTCTACCCTCGGCGGTGGTTACTTTCTTATATGCAATGAAATGTAGTGTGAAATTTTCACTGTATCACTGGAAAGGATTGAACTTTACACATGCAAAGTATTTCTTTGGTTGAAATAAAGGTAAATACTGTACGATTTTTTTAAAAGTGCCAATTTAACAAAGACTAATAGGGAAAAATCAATGGTGGTATTACACCTATTTAGGGAAACTAAATGTGCACTCGTGACCCTATTGTACTTTCATTTTTAAAAGTTATTAATAAACCAGTTCATACATTGTAAACATGGACTATTCGGAATGGATTTAGACACAGAAAGTACGTTTGAGGTAAAATTGCATTGAAATGGGGGTTTACGGGTGTTTTCTTAGTCAAATGGGTGGACAGACGTAGCTGTATTTAGATTACTGTGTTAAATTTCAAATTACTCTTACAGTTTTTGTTTTGTTTATACAACATGTGAATTTTTTATTTCAGTGTTAACCATGTTCTGAAGAGCATTCTGTTGAAAAATCTTATATGTGAATTGGTCTGCAGATGACACTTCAGCATTAAAGTATGTATCAACTATCATCATGTTTTTTTTTTTGTTTTGGCCGCAAAAGTTTACAATTTGCCATTGTGCCGTCTACATTTTGCACAGACAATAACTCATCTAAACACTTATTTGTCCTGGATTTATACACATCAGAATCCAGTCTCACATACTTAAACTTTATAATTCTTACCAATTATTTTTTGTACCAGCATTCCAAGGGACATAACCCTTTTTAAAAACATTTTGAGGTATTTTTTTATTACTCTTTCTCCCCATTTTCTAATGTAAAACACAAGAAAGTGGACTTTTTGTGTAAATCTATTAGAAATATACTGTTATGAGTAAATAAAAAGACTGATACCAGTAGCAATAAATGATTGACTGAAAGGGAACCGTTATTTCTCACACTAGGGGAACAACAGACCAAAAACTCAAGTTACACATAAGGGCTTATAGAAACTTCCGTGTAGACTGTTAACATTTATAGAGACAGTTCTTTCAGCTAAAACACTTTAATTATTGATTTAACATTACATTTATTTCATTTTTGTGGGAAAATAATCACATTTGTTTTATTTTTTAGACAAAAGATATCAAGTTTTGATGAAAAAGGAAGGAAGGAGGAAAAATGGACCAAAACAGACCAAAACAGACCTTCAAACTCTAAAAGGTGCAATAAAATTGTTAATCATCTTAAAGTTGTCTTTTGTATTCTATTTAATTGTTTGAATGCATATATCATGAGTTTATGATCAGATATTAGTCAACACTGCATTTTATAATGATACACTGAAATTAGGATTTTTCGAAGAAATTGGACTGAAATTGCCGTAGGATATGGCCTTACATTATAGTGATTTTCTCTGAAACTATAGTTCTGACTGAGACAAAACTTGACAGTTATGCTTGAAATAACTTGCAATTGGAGGGGAAAAAATTGCATTAAGTTTATTTGACATTTAGGTGTTCTTTAGGTGTAATACCACCAAATCATGGTACGTCACATCCGGTTGCATACGAAAGTAGGCCTAAAAAAATATTCCCTTGAATTTGACAGCTGTAGAAAATTAACCCTGCATTTCAATGCACTTAAATTTTTCTGAGTCGTAAATATGTATGTTGGGTGTCTGAAAACATCATTCTTTTTTTATTTGATGGTCTTATAAAATATTTTTGAACGTTAAGGTTACATAGTTTCCAAAGCAGGTAACCAGTAAATAACAGTGTAAAAATTGGGTTGTCTACCCTCGGCGGTGGTTACTTTCTTATATGCAATGAAATGTAGTGTGAAATTTTCACTGTATCACTGGAAAGGATTGAACTTTACACATGCAAAGTATTTCTTTGGTTGAAATAAAGGTAAATACTGTACGATTTTTTTAAAAGTGCCAATTTAACAAAGACTAATAGGGAAAAATCAATGGTGGTATTACACCTATTTAGGGAAACTAAATGTGCACTCGTGACCCTATTGTACTTTCATTTTTAAAAGTTATTAATAAACCAGTTCATACATTGTAAACATGGACTATTCGGAATGGATTTAGACACAGAAAGTACGTTTGAGGTAAAATTGCATTGAAATGGGGGTTTACGGGTGTTTTCTTAGTCAAATGGGTGGACAGACGTAGCTGTATTTAGATTACTGTGTTAAATTTCAAATTACTCTTACAGTTTTTGTTTTGTTTATACAACATGTGAATTTTTTATTTCAGTGTTAACCATGTTCTGAAGAGCATTCTGTTGAAAAATCTTATATGTGAATTGGTCTGCAGATGACACTTCAGCATTAAAGTATGTATCAACTATCATCATGTTTTTTTTTTTGTTTTGGCCGCAAAAGTTTACAATTTGCCATTGTGCCGTCTACATTTTGCACAGACAATAACTCATCTAAACACTTATTTGTCCTGGATTTATACACATCAGAATCCAGTCTCACATACTTAAACTTTATAATTCTTACCAATTATTTTTTGTACCAGCATTCCAAGGGACATAACCCTTTTTAAAAACATTTTGAGGTATTTTTTTATTACTCTTTCTCCCCATTTTCTAATGTAAAACACAAGAAAGTGGACTTTTTGTGTAAATCTATTAGAAATATACTGTTATGAGTAAATAAAAAGACTGATACCAGTAGCAATAAATGATTGACTGAAAGGGAACCGTTATTTCTCACACTAGGGGAACAACAGACCAAAAACTCAAGTTACACATAAGGGCTTATAGAAACTTCCGTGTAGACTGTTAACATTTATAGAGACAGTTCTTTCAGCTAAAACACTTTAATTATTGATTTAACATTACATTTATTTCATTTTTGTGGGAAAATAATCACATTTGTTTTATTTTTTAGACAAAAGATATCAAGTTTTGATGAAAAAGGAAGGAAGGAGGAAAAATGGACCAAAACAGACCAAAACAGACCTTCAAACTCTAAAAGGTGCAATAAAATTGTTAATCATCTTAAAGTTGTCTTTTGTATTCTATTTAATTGTTTGAATGCATATATCATGAGTTTATGATCAGATATTAGTCAACACTGCATTTTATAATGATACACTGAAATTAGGATTTTTCGAAGAAATTGGACTGAAATTGCCGTAGGATATGGCCTTACATTATAGTGATTTTCTCTGAAACTATAGTTCTGACTGAGACAAAACTTGACAGTTATGCTTGAAATAACTTGCAATTGGAGGGGAAAAAATTGCATTAAGTTTATTTGACATTTAGGTGTTCTTTAGGGAAACTAAATGTGCACTCGTGACCCTATTGTACTTTCATTTTTAAAAGTTATTAATAAACCAGTTCATACATTGTAAACATGGACTATTCGGAATGGATTTAGACACAGAAAGTACGTTTGAGGTAAAATTGCATTGAAATGGGGGTTTACGGGTGTTTTCTTAGTCAAATGGGTGGACAGACGTAGCTGTATTTAGATTACTGTGTTAAATTTCAAATTACTCTTACAGTTTTTGTTTTGTTTATACAACATGTGAATTTTTTATTTCAGTGTTAACCATGTTCTGAAGAGCATTCTGTTGAAAAATCTTATATGTGAATTGGTCTGCAGATGACACTTCAGCATTAAAGTATGTATCAACTATCATCATGTTTTTTTTTTTGTTTTGGCCGCAAAAGTTTACAATTTGCCATTGTGCCGTCTACATTTTGCACAGACAATAACTCATCTAAACACTTATTTGTCCTGGATTTATACACATCAGAATCCAGTCTCACATACTTAAACTTTATAATTCTTACCAATTATTTTTTGTACCAGCATTCCAAGGGACATAACCCTTTTTAAAAACATTTTGAGGTATTTTTTTATTACTCTTTCTCCCCATTTTCTAATGTAAAACACAAGAAAGTGGACTTTTTGTGTAAATCTATTAGAAATATACTGTTATGAGTAAATAAAAAGACTGATACCAGTAGCAATAAATGATTGACTGAAAGGGAACCGTTATTTCTCACACTAGGGGAACAACAGACCAAAAACTCAAGTTACACATAAGGGCTTATAGAAACTTCCGTGTAGACTGTTAACATTTATAGAGACAGTTCTTTCAGCTAAAACACTTTAATTATTGATTTAACATTACATTTATTTCATTTTTGTGGGAAAATAATCACATTTGTTTTATTTTTTAGACAAAAGATATCAAGTTTTGATGAAAAAGGAAGGAAGGAGGAAAAATGGACCAAAACAGACCAAAACAGAC
>NW_027468126.1:0-5000 GCF_965363235.1 Mytilus galloprovincialis
TCTCGACGGCGGGGAAGGTACGCGGTCGGCCTGCTAGCGGGCTACCACGGGGAAAGGTACGTGGACGGCCTGCTAGCGGGCTACCGCGGGTCTCGACGGCGGGGAAGGTACGCGGTCGGCCTGCTAGCGGGCTACCACGGGTAAAGGTACGTGGACGGCCTGCTAGCGGACTACCGCGGGTCTCGACGGCGGGGAAGGTACGCGGTCGGCCTGCTAGCGGGCTACCACGGGGAAAGGCACGTGGACGGCCTGCTAGCGGGCTACCGCGGGTCTCGACGGCTGGGAAGGTACGCGGTCGGCCTGCTAGCGGGCTACCACGGGGAAAGGTACGTGGACGGCCTGCTAGCGGGCTACCGCGGGTCTCGACGGCTGGGAAGGTACGCGGTCGGCCTGCTAGCGGGCTACCACGGGGAAAGGTACGTGGACGGCCTGCTAGCGGACTACCGCGGGTCTCGACGGCGGGGAAGGTACGCGGTCGGCCTGCTAGCGGGCCACCACGGGGAAAGGCACGTGGACGGCCTGCTAGCGGGCTACCGCGGGTCTCGACGGCGGGGAAGGTACGCGGTCGGCCTGCTAGCGGGCCACCACGGGGAAAGGTACGTGGACGGCCTGCTAGCGGGCTACCGCGGGTCTCGACGGCGGGGAAGGTACGCGGTCGGCCTGCTAGCGGGCTACCACGGGGAAAGGTACGTGGACGGCCTGCTAGCGGGCTACCGCGGGTCTCGACGGCGGGGAAGGTACGCGGTCGGCCTGCCAGCGGGCCACCACGGGGAAAGGCACGTGGACGGCCTGCTAGCGGGCTACCGCGGGTCTCGACGGCTGGGAAGGTACGCGGTCGGCCTGCTAGCGGGCTACCACGGGTAAAGGTACGTGGACGGCCTGCTAGCGGGCTACCGCGGGTCTCGACGGCTGGGAAGGTACGCGGTCGGCCTGCTAGCGGGCTACCACGGGTAAAGGTACGTGGACGGCCTGCTAGCGGACTACCGCGGGTCTCGACGGCGGGGAAGGTACGCGGTCGGCCTGCTAGCGGGCTACCACGGGGAAAGGCACGTGGACGGCCTGCTAGCGGGCTACCGCGGGTCTCGACGGCTGGGAAGGTACGCGGTCGGCCTGCTAGCGGGCTACCACGGGGAAAGGTACGTGGACGGCCTGCTAGCGGGCTACCGCGGGTCTCGACGGCTGGGAAGGTACGCGGTCGGCCTGCTAGCGGGCTACCACGGGGAAAGGTACGTGGACGGCCTGCTAGCGGACTACCGCGGGTCTCGACGGCGGGGAAGGTACGCGGTCGGCCTGCTAGCGGGCCACCACGGGGAAAGGCACGTGGACGGCCTGCTAGCGGGCTACCGCGGGTCTCGACGGCGGGGAAGGTACGCGGTCGGCCTGCTAGCGGGCTACCACGGGGAAAGGTACGTGGACGGCCTGCTAGCGGGCTACCGCGGGTCTCGACGGCGGGGAAGGTACGCGGTCGGCCTGCTAGCGGGCTACCACGGGGAAAGGTACGTGGACGGCCTGCTAGCGGGCTACCGCGGGTCTCGACGGCGGGGAAGGTACGCGGTCGGCCTGCCAGCGGGCCACCACGGGGAAAGGCACGTGGACGGCCTGCTAGCGGGCTACCGCGGGTCTCGACGGCTGGGAAGGTACGCGGTCGGCCTGCTAGCGGGCTACCACGGGTAAAGGTACGTGGACGGCCTGCTAGCGGGCTACCGCGGGTCTCGACGGCTGGGAAGGTACGCGGTCGGCCTGCTAGCGGGCTACCACGGGTAAAGGTACGTGGACGGGCCTGCTAGCGGCCTACCACGGGTAACAGTAAGCGGACGGCCTGCTAGCGGGCTACCGCGGGTCTCGACGGCTGGGAAGGTACGCGGTCGGCCTGCTAGCGGGCTACCACGGGTAAAGGTACGTGGTCGGCCTGCTAGCGGGCTACCGCGGGTAAAGGTACTCGGACGGCCTGCTAGCGGGCTACCACGGGTAAAAGGTACGTGGTCGACCTGCTAGCGGGCTGCCGCGGGTGAAGGTACGCGGACGGCCTGCTTTGCGCGCTACCACGGCTGTCGACGGCGGGGGAAGGTACGTGGTCGACCTGCTAGCTAGCGGGCTACCACGGGTAAAAGGTACGTGGTCGGCCTGCTAGCGGGCTACCACGGGGAAAGGTACGTGGCTGGCCGGCCTGCTAGCGGGCTACCACGGGGAAAGGTACGTGGCAGGCCGACCACGTACCTTTACCCGCGGTCGAGACCCGCGGTAGCCCGCTAGCAGGCCTACCACGTACCTCTCCCCGCGGTACCCCGCTAGCAGGCCGACCACGTTACCTTCACCCACTCTTTCAAACCTTTTTTTATAAGGGCCACCGTGCCGTTATAAGCTCCAGAGACAAGCCGTACAGCTTGTCTCTGGGACCTTATATGGTCCGCGTTGGAGCATATATGGTCCGGGCTGGACCATATATGAACCAAACCTCTCTCTGACGCGACTTGGTGGACCATCGAAGGTCCAACGGATCTCTCTCTGTGGACCATATAAGGTGCACGGTGGGCCTTAAATGGTCCAGCGGGACTCTAGCGGGTCTCGATAACTACTAGGGTTAGGGTTAGGGTTAGGGTTAGGGTTAGGGTTAGGGTTAGGGTTAGGGTTAGGGTTAGGGTTAGGGTTAGGGTAACGGTTAGGGTTAGGGTTAGGGTTAGGGTTAGGGTTAGGGTTAGGGTTAGGGTTAGGGTTAGGGTTAGGGTTAGGGTTAGGGTTAGGGTTAGGGTTAGGGTTAGGGTTAGGGTTAGGGCTAGGGCTAGGGCTAGGGCTAGGGCTAGGGCTAGGGTTAGGGTTAGGGTTAGGGTTAGGGTTAGGGTTAGGGTTAGGGTTAGGGTTAGGGTTAGGGTTAGGGTTAGGGTTAGGGTTAGGGTTAGGGTTAGGGTTACGGCTAGGCTTAGGGCTAGGCTTAGCACCCACTGTAACCCTAGCTTATGTCCTGAGACAACCCTAGTTCAAACCTTCGCGAAGGTGTCGGACGCCAGCACACGGCCGATCAAGAGGGTGTACGATGCCTGCCTTCGTTACCTGACATTTTATCGTATCATGGAGAGACCTGCTGTAATATTCTTACGTGCGGCTTCCCGATGACAAAAAAAAATTGTTAAGACATACTTTTTGACTGGGGTATAGTTGGCCGGCCTTCGATGGTCGAGACGCTTACGTTCGGCTTCCCGATGAAAAAATTCCCAAGGGTCAACATTTTTTACCGACGATAAAGGTGGCCGAGAGACCCGCGGTAGTCCGCCCGCGTCTAACGTGCGACACCTCGATGAAAATTTCACCCACGTAAAATTTTTTTACCGAGGGTATAGTTTGCCGGCCTCGATGGTCGAGAGACCCGCGGTAGCCCGTCCGCGTCTAACGTGCGACACCTCGATGAAAATTTCACCCTCGTAAAATTTTTTTACCGAGGGTATAGTTTGCCGGCCTCGATGGTCGAGAGACCCGCGGTAGCCCGTCCGCGTCTAACGTGCGACACCTCGATGAAAATTTCACCCTCGTAAAAATTTTTTACCGAGGGTATAGTTTGCCGGCCTCGATGGTCGAGAGACCCGCGGTAGCCCGTCCGCGTCTAACGTGCGACACCTCGATGAAAATTTCACCCTCGTAAAAATATTTTACCGAGGGTATAGTTTGCCGGCCTCGATGGTCGAGAGACCCGCGGTAGCCCGTCCGCGTCTAACGTGCGACACCTCGATGAAAATTTCACCCTCGTAAAAAATTTTTACCGAGGGTATAGTTTGCCGGCCTCGATGGTCGAGAGACCCGCGGTAGCCCGTCCGCGTCTAACGTGCGACACCTCGATGAAAATTTCACCCTCGTAAAAAAATTTTACCGAGGGTATAGTTTGCCGGCCTCGATGGTCGAGAGACCCGCGGTAGCCCGTCCGCGTCTAACGTGCGACACCTCGATGAAAATTTCACCCTCGTAAATTTTTTTTACCGAGGGTATAGTTTGCCGGCCTCGATGGTCGAGAGACCCGCGGTAGCCCGTCCGCGTCTAACGTGCGACACCTCGATGAAAATTTCACCCTCGTAAATTTTTTTTACCGAGGGTATAGTTTGCCGGCCTCGATGGTCGAGAGACCCGCGGTAGCCCGTCCGCGTCTAACGTGCGACACCTCGATGAAAATTTCACCCTCGTAAAAAATTTTTACCGAGGGTATAGTTTGCCGGCCTCGATGGTCGAGAGACCCGCGGTAGCCCGTCCGCGTCTAACGTGCGACACCTCGATGAAAATTTCACCCTCGTAAAAATTTTTTACCGAGGGTATAGTTTGCCGGCCTCGATGGTCGAGAGACCCGCGGTAGCCCGTCCGCGTCTAACGTGCGACACCTCGATGAAAATTTCACCCTCGTAAATTTTTTTTACCGAGGGTATAGTTTGCCGGCCTCGATGGTCGAGAGACCCGCGGTAGCCCGTCCGCGTCTAACGTGCGACACCTCGATGAAAATTTCACCCTCGTAAAATTTTTTTACCGAGGGTATAGTTTGCCGGCCTCGATGGTCGAGAGACCCGCGGTAGCCCGTCCGCGTCTAACGTGCGACACCTCGATGAAAATTTCACCCTCGTAAAAAAATTTTACCGAGGGTATAGTTTGCCGGCCTCGATGGTCGAGAGACCCGCGGTAGCCCGTCCGCGTCTAACGTGCGACACCTCGATGAAAATTTCACCCTCGTAAATTTTTTTTACCGAGGGTATAGTTTGCCGGCCTCGATGGTCGAGAGACCCGCGGTAGCCCGTCCGCGTCTAACGTGCGACACCTCGATGAAAATTTCACCCTCGTAAAAAATTTTTACCGAGGGTATAGTTTGCCGGCCTCGATGGTCGAGAGACCCGCGGTAGCCCGTCCGCGTCTAACGTGCGACACCTCGATGAAAATTTCACCCTCGTAAAAAAATTTTACCGAGGGTATAGTTTGCCGGCCTCGATGGTCGAGAGACCCGCGGTAGCCCGTCCGCGTCTAACGTGCGACAC
>NW_027468126.1:15000-20000 GCF_965363235.1 Mytilus galloprovincialis
CCACGGGGAAAGGTACGTGGACGGCCTGCTAGCGGGCTACCGCGGGTCTCGACGGCGGGGAAGGTACGCGGTCGGCCTGCTAGCGGGCTACCACGGGGAAAGGTACGTGGACGGCCTGCTAGCGGGCTACCGCGGGTCTCGACGGCGGGGAAGGTACGCGGTCGGCCTGCCAGCGGGCCACCACGGGGAAAGGCACGTGGACGGCCTGCTAGCGGGCTACCGCGGGTCTCGACGGCTGGGAAGGTACGCGGTCGGCCTGCTAGCGGGCTACCACGGGTAAAGGTACGTGGACGGCCTGCTAGCGGGCTACCGCGGGTCTCGACGGCTGGGAAGGTACGCGGTCGGCCTGCTAGCGGGCTACCACGGGTAAAGGTACGTGGACGGCCTGCTAGCGGACTACCGCGGGTCTCGACGGCGGGGAAGGTACGCGGTCGGCCTGCTAGCGGGCTACCACGGGGAAAGGCACGTGGACGGCCTGCTAGCGGGCTACCGCGGGTCTCGACGGCTGGGAAGGTACGCGGTCGGCCTGCTAGCGGGCTACCACGGGGAAAGGTACGTGGACGGCCTGCTAGCGGGCTACCGCGGGTCTCGACGGCTGGGAAGGTACGCGGTCGGCCTGCTAGCGGGCTACCACGGGGAAAGGTACGTGGACGGCCTGCTAGCGGACTACCGCGGGTCTCGACGGCGGGGAAGGTACGCGGTCGGCCTGCTAGCGGGCCACCACGGGGAAAGGCACGTGGACGGCCTGCTAGCGGGCTACCGCGGGTCTCGACGGCGGGGAAGGTACGCGGTCGGCCTGCTAGCGGGCTACCACGGGGAAAGGTACGTGGACGGCCTGCTAGCGGGCTACCGCGGGTCTCGACGGCGGGGAAGGTACGCGGTCGGCCTGCTAGCGGGCTACCACGGGGAAAGGTACGTGGACGGCCTGCTAGCGGGCTACCGCGGGTCTCGACGGCGGGGAAGGTACGCGGTCGGCCTGCCAGCGGGCCACCACGGGGAAAGGCACGTGGACGGCCTGCTAGCGGGCTACCGCGGGTCTCGACGGCTGGGAAGGTACGCGGTCGGCCTGCTAGCGGGCTACCACGGGTAAAGGTACGTGGACGGCCTGCTAGCGGGCTACCGCGGGTCTCGACGGCTGGGAAGGTACGCGGTCGGCCTGCTAGCGGGCTACCACGGGTAAAGGTACGTGGACGGGCCTGCTAGCGGCCTACCACGGGTAACAGTAAGCGGACGGCCTGCTAGCGGGCTACCGCGGGTCTCGACGGCTGGGAAGGTACGCGGTCGGCCTGCTAGCGGGCTACCACGGGTAAAGGTACGTGGTCGGCCTGCTAGCGGGCTACCGCGGGTAAAGGTACTCGGACGGCCTGCTAGCGGGCTACCACGGGTAAAAGGTACGTGGTCGACCTGCTAGCGGGCTGCCGCGGGTGAAGGTACGCGGACGGCCTGCTTTGCGCGCTACCACGGCTGTCGACGGCGGGGGAAGGTACGTGGTCGACCTGCTAGCTAGCGGGCTACCACGGGTAAAAGGTACGTGGTCGGCCTGCTAGCGGGCTACCACGGGGAAAGGTACGTGGCTGGCCGGCCTGCTAGCGGGCTACCACGGGGAAAGGTACGTGGCAGGCCGACCACGTACCTTTACCCGCGGTCGAGACCCGCGGTAGCCCGCTAGCAGGCCTACCACGTACCTCTCCCCGCGGTACCCCGCTAGCAGGCCGACCACGTTACCTTCACCCACTCTTTCAAACCTTTTTTTATAAGGGCCACCGTGCCGTTATAAGCTCCAGAGACAAGCCGTACAGCTTGTCTCTGGGACCTTATATGGTCCGCGTTGGAGCATATATGGTCCGGGCTGGACCATATATGAACCAAACCTCTCTCTGACGCGACTTGGTGGACCATCGAAGGTCCAACGGATCTCTCTCTGTGGACCATATAAGGTGCACGGTGGGCCTTAAATGGTCCAGCGGGACTCTAGCGGGTCTCGATAACTACTAGGGTTAGGGTTAGGGTTAGGGTTAGGGTTAGGGTTAGGGTTAGGGTTAGGGTTAGGGTTAGGGTTAGGGTTAGGGTAACGGTTAGGGTTAGGGTTAGGGTTAGGGTTAGGGTTAGGGTTAGGGTTAGGGTTAGGGTTAGGGTTAGGGTTAGGGTTAGGGTTAGGGTTAGGGTTAGGGTTAGGGTTAGGGCTAGGGCTAGGGCTAGGGCTAGGGCTAGGGTTAGGGTTAGGGTTAGGGTTAGGGTTAGGGTTAGGGTTAGGGTTAGGGTTAGGGTTAGGGTTAGGGTTAGGGTTAGGGTTAGGGTTACGGCTAGGCTTAGGGCTAGGCTTAGCACCCACTGTAACCCTAGCTTATGTCCTGAGACAACCCTAGTTCAAACCTTCGCGAAGGTGTCGGACGCCAGCACACGGCCGATCAAGAGGGTGTACGATGCCTGCCTTCGTTACCTGACATTTTATCGTATCATGGAGAGACCTGCTGTAATATTCTTACGTGCGGCTTCCCGATGACAAAAAAAAATTGTTAAGACATACTTTTTGACTGGGGTATAGTTGGCCGGCCTTCGATGGTCGAGACGCTTACGTTCGGCTTCCCGATGAAAAAATTCCCAAGGGTCAACATTTTTTACCGACGATAAAGGTGGCCGAGAGACCCGCGGTAGTCCGCCCGCGTCTAACGTGCGACACCTCGATGAAAATTTCACCCACGTAAAATTTTTTTACCGAGGGTATAGTTTGCCGGCCTCGATGGTCGAGAGACCCGCGGTAGCCCGTCCGCGTCTAACGTGCGACACCTCGATGAAAATTTCACCCTCGTAAAATTTTTTTACCGAGGGTATAGTTTGCCGGCCTCGATGGTCGAGAGACCCGCGGTAGCCCGTCCGCGTCTAACGTGCGACACCTCGATGAAAATTTCACCCTCGTAAAAATTTTTTACCGAGGGTATAGTTTGCCGGCCTCGATGGTCGAGAGACCCGCGGTAGCCCGTCCGCGTCTAACGTGCGACACCTCGATGAAAATTTCACCCTCGTAAAAATATTTTACCGAGGGTATAGTTTGCCGGCCTCGATGGTCGAGAGACCCGCGGTAGCCCGTCCGCGTCTAACGTGCGACACCTCGATGAAAATTTCACCCTCGTAAAAAATTTTTACCGAGGGTATAGTTTGCCGGCCTCGATGGTCGAGAGACCCGCGGTAGCCCGTCCGCGTCTAACGTGCGACACCTCGATGAAAATTTCACCCTCGTAAAAAAATTTTACCGAGGGTATAGTTTGCCGGCCTCGATGGTCGAGAGACCCGCGGTAGCCCGTCCGCGTCTAACGTGCGACACCTCGATGAAAATTTCACCCTCGTAAATTTTTTTTACCGAGGGTATAGTTTGCCGGCCTCGATGGTCGAGAGACCCGCGGTAGCCCGTCCGCGTCTAACGTGCGACACCTCGATGAAAATTTCACCCTCGTAAATTTTTTTTACCGAGGGTATAGTTTGCCGGCCTCGATGGTCGAGAGACCCGCGGTAGCCCGTCCGCGTCTAACGTGCGACACCTCGATGAAAATTTCACCCTCGTAAAAAATTTTTACCGAGGGTATAGTTTGCCGGCCTCGATGGTCGAGAGACCCGCGGTAGCCCGTCCGCGTCTAACGTGCGACACCTCGATGAAAATTTCACCCTCGTAAAAAAATTTTACCGAGGGTATAGTTTGCCGGCCTCGATGGTCGAGAGACCCGCGGTAGCCCGTCCGCGTCTAACGTGCGACACCTCGATGAAAATTTCACCCTCGTAAATTTTTTTTACCGAGGGTATAGTTTGCCGGCCTCGATGGTCGAGAGACCCGCGGTAGCCCGTCCGCGTCTAACGTGCGACACCTCGATGAAAATTTCACCCTCGTAAAATTTTTTTACCGAGGGTATAGTTTGCCGGCCTCGATGGTCGAGAGACCCGCGGTAGCCCGTCCGCGTCTAACGTGCGACACCTCGATGAAAATTTCACCCTCGTAAAAAAATTTTACCGAGGGTATAGTTTGCCGGCCTCGATGGTCGAGAGACCCGCGGTAGCCCGTCCGCGTCTAACGTGCGACACCTCGATGAAAATTTCACCCTCGTAAATTTTTTTTACCGAGGGTATAGTTTGCCGGCCTCGATGGTCGAGAGACCCGCGGTAGCCCGTCCGCGTCTAACGTGCGACACCTCGATGAAAATTTCACCCTCGTAAAAAATTTTTACCGAGGGTATAGTTTGCCGGCCTCGATGGTCGAGAGACCCGCGGTAGCCCGTCCGCGTCTAACGTGCGACACCTCGATGAAAATTTCACCCTCGTAAAAAAATTTTACCGAGGGTATAGTTTGCCGGCCTCGATGGTCGAGAGACCCGCGGTAGCCCGTCCGCGTCTAACGTGCGACACCTCGATGAAAATTTCACCCTCGTAAAATTTTTTTACCGAGGGTATAGTTTGCCGGCCTCGATGGTCGAGAGACCCGCGGTAGCCCGTCCGCGTCTAACGTGCGACACCTCGATGAAAATTTCACCCTCGTAAAATTTTTTTACCGAGGGTATAGTTTGCCGGCCTCGATGGTCGAGAGACCCGCGGTAGCCCGTCCGCGTCTAACGTGCGACACCTCGATGAAAATTTCACCCTCGTAAAATTTTTTTACCGAGGGTATAGTTTGCCGGCCTCGATGGTCGAGAGACCCGCGGTAGCCCGTCCGCGTCTAACGTGCGACACCTCGATGAAAATTTCACCCTCGTAAATTTTTTTTACCGAGGGTATAGTTTGCCGGCCTCGATGGTCGAGAGACCCGCGGTAGCCCGTCCGCGTCTAACGTGCGACACCTCGATGAAAATTTCACCCTCGTAAAAATATTTTACCGAGGGTATAGTTTGCCGGCCTCGATGGTCGAGAGACCCGCGGTAGCCCGTCCGCGTCTAACGTGCGACACCTCGATGAAAATTTCACCCTCGTAAAAATATTTTACCGAGGGTATAGTTTGCCGGCCTCGATGGTCGAGAGAC
>NW_027468126.1:30000-32500 GCF_965363235.1 Mytilus galloprovincialis
GACGGCTGGGAAGGTACGCGGTCGGCCTGCTAGCGGGCTACCACGGGGAAAGGTACGTGGACGGCCTGCTAGCGGGCTACCGCGGGTCTCGACGGCTGGGAAGGTACGCGGTCGGCCTGCTAGCGGGCTACCACGGGGAAAGGTACGTGGACGGCCTGCTAGCGGACTACCGCGGGTCTCGACGGCGGGGAAGGTACGCGGTCGGCCTGCTAGCGGGCCACCACGGGGAAAGGCACGTGGACGGCCTGCTAGCGGGCTACCGCGGGTCTCGACGGCGGGGAAGGTACGCGGTCGGCCTGCTAGCGGGCTACCACGGGGAAAGGTACGTGGACGGCCTGCTAGCGGGCTACCGCGGGTCTCGACGGCGGGGAAGGTACGCGGTCGGCCTGCTAGCGGGCTACCACGGGGAAAGGTACGTGGACGGCCTGCTAGCGGGCTACCGCGGGTCTCGACGGCGGGGAAGGTACGCGGTCGGCCTGCCAGCGGGCCACCACGGGGAAAGGCACGTGGACGGCCTGCTAGCGGGCTACCGCGGGTCTCGACGGCTGGGAAGGTACGCGGTCGGCCTGCTAGCGGGCTACCACGGGTAAAGGTACGTGGACGGCCTGCTAGCGGGCTACCGCGGGTCTCGACGGCTGGGAAGGTACGCGGTCGGCCTGCTAGCGGGCTACCACGGGTAAAGGTACGTGGACGGGCCTGCTAGCGGCCTACCACGGGTAACAGTAAGCGGACGGCCTGCTAGCGGGCTACCGCGGGTCTCGACGGCTGGGAAGGTACGCGGTCGGCCTGCTAGCGGGCTACCACGGGTAAAGGTACGTGGTCGGCCTGCTAGCGGGCTACCGCGGGTAAAGGTACTCGGACGGCCTGCTAGCGGGCTACCACGGGTAAAAGGTACGTGGTCGACCTGCTAGCGGGCTGCCGCGGGTGAAGGTACGCGGACGGCCTGCTTTGCGCGCTACCACGGCTGTCGACGGCGGGGGAAGGTACGTGGTCGACCTGCTAGCTAGCGGGCTACCACGGGTAAAAGGTACGTGGTCGGCCTGCTAGCGGGCTACCACGGGGAAAGGTACGTGGCTGGCCGGCCTGCTAGCGGGCTACCACGGGGAAAGGTACGTGGCAGGCCGACCACGTACCTTTACCCGCGGTCGAGACCCGCGGTAGCCCGCTAGCAGGCCTACCACGTACCTCTCCCCGCGGTACCCCGCTAGCAGGCCGACCACGTTACCTTCACCCACTCTTTCAAACCTTTTTTTATAAGGGCCACCGTGCCGTTATAAGCTCCAGAGACAAGCCGTACAGCTTGTCTCTGGGACCTTATATGGTCCGCGTTGGAGCATATATGGTCCGGGCTGGACCATATATGAACCAAACCTCTCTCTGACGCGACTTGGTGGACCATCGAAGGTCCAACGGATCTCTCTCTGTGGACCATATAAGGTGCACGGTGGGCCTTAAATGGTCCAGCGGGACTCTAGCGGGTCTCGATAACTACTAGGGTTAGGGTTAGGGTTAGGGTTAGGGTTAGGGTTAGGGTTAGGGTTAGGGTTAGGGTTAGGGTTAGGGTTAGGGTAACGGTTAGGGTTAGGGTTAGGGTTAGGGTTAGGGTTAGGGTTAGGGTTAGGGTTAGGGTTAGGGTTAGGGTTAGGGTTAGGGTTAGGGTTAGGGTTAGGGTTAGGGTTAGGGTTAGGGCTAGGGCTAGGGCTAGGGCTAGGGCTAGGGCTAGGGTTAGGGTTAGGGTTAGGGTTAGGGTTAGGGTTAGGGTTAGGGTTAGGGTTAGGGTTAGGGTTAGGGTTAGGGTTAGGGTTAGGGTTAGGGTTAGGGTTACGGCTAGGCTTAGGGCTAGGCTTAGCACCCACTGTAACCCTAGCTTATGTCCTGAGACAACCCTAGTTCAAACCTTCGCGAAGGTGTCGGACGCCAGCACACGGCCGATCAAGAGGGTGTACGATGCCTGCCTTCGTTACCTGACATTTTATCGTATCATGGAGAGACCTGCTGTAATATTCTTACGTGCGGCTTCCCGATGACAAAAAAAAATTGTTAAGACATACTTTTTGACTGGGGTATAGTTGGCCGGCCTTCGATGGTCGAGACGCTTACGTTCGGCTTCCCGATGAAAAAATTCCCAAGGGTCAACATTTTTTACCGACGATAAAGGTGGCCGAGAGACCCGCGGTAGTCCGCCCGCGTCTAACGTGCGACACCTCGATGAAAATTTCACCCACGTAAAATTTTTTTACCGAGGGTATAGTTTGCCGGCCTCGATGGTCGAGAGACCCGCGGTAGCCCGTCCGCGTCTAACGTGCGACACCTCGATGAAAATTTCACCCTCGTAAAATTTTTTTACCGAGGGTATAGTTTGCCGGCCTCGATGGTCGAGAGACCCGCGGTAGCCCGTCCGCGTCTAACGTGCGACACCTCGATGAAAATTTCACCCTCGTAAAAATTTTTTACCGAGGGTATAGTTTGCCGGCCTCGATGGTCGAGAGACCCGCGGTAG